>NC_037672.1:98702214-99002214 GCF_003255815.1 Theropithecus gelada | reverse complement strand
AAAAAAATTAATGGCTGTATCATTAAGGAATACTAAAAGAATGCTGACAGTTTGGTTTAATATTTCTGAAAGTGATAAGGGAGTAAGACAAAAAAATATATTTCAGATTCAGAAAGGAAAAACTAAAGGTATTGGTCTGTTCTCTCACTGCTATAAAGAACTGCCTGAGACTAGATACTTTCGAAGGGAGAGAGGTTTAATTGACTCACAGTTCTGCATGGCTGCGGAAACCTCAGGAAATTTACAATCACTGCAGAAGTTGAAGGGAAAGGAAGGCACTTTCTTCATGAGGCTGCAGGAGGGAGAATGAATGCAGGAGGAACTACAAACCCTTATAAAACCATCACATCTCCTGAGAACTCACTCGCTATCCTGAAAACAGCATAGAGGAAATGCCCCCATGATTCAATTACCTCTACCTGGTTTCTCTCTTGACCCCTTGACCCCTTTACACGTGGAGATTATGGGGATTAAAGGGATTACAATGCAAGATGAGATTTTGGGTAGGGACACAGCCAAACTATATAACCAAATTATCACTTAGAAAATCAAAGAAAATAACTAAAATTATTTTTAAATAAATTTAAAATACTAGCCAATAAAGTGAGACAAGAAAAAGTAAATAGCTAAAATTTTTTATAATTTTATAAGCACTAGTGAATGAAGAAATTCTTTTTCAAATTTATAAAAGAAAAATTATCATCTACCTAGGAAATGATAATTATTTTTAGAGAATTTCATGAAGTTTTTGGTTATAAAATATTAACCCAAAATCAAAACACTTTCTATATACTTGCAATAATTAGGTATTTAACATTATTACAGAAACCTCCAGGTAAATCACACAGCTTGAACATGCTTACTTCCAGGCCCCTGTCAAAATGACAGTAATTTAAGAGTTTACGGTATTAATTTATGAGGACAAAGGAAATGGGATTGGTGAGAGATGAGAGCAAAGAAAAGGATAGTTTAGAACCTGGAGAGCAGGTGGATCAGATAAGAAAAAGATAAGTGCTTCTGGGAGGAGAAGCCAAGAAACAAGCCCTGAGGCTGTATGAGTTCAGTCAGGAATGAGGCCTCAGCTGCCACTGAAGGTGAGACGTGCAGGTGGATGTGATAATAGGTCTTACTGAATTTCTATTCTGGGAAAAAAAAAAAAAAAATGTAAAGTCTGGAATTCCTGGCCCCTCCTCCTATGTGGGAGAAAAGACCCTAATATAGAAAAGAGAACCCAGAGAAAGCAAAGTTGCAGCAGGGAGGTAAATATATGTTCAAAGGAAATATGATTAATATCCTCGGAGACTTTTTAAAAAGAGATATTGTATTCTTAAGAAAAAGAAAAGGATAACATTCAAAAGGACTAATGGAGTTGGGCACAGTGACCCAAGACTCTAACCCAGCACTTTGGCACTTTGAGCGACCAAAGCAGTAGGATCACTTGAGGCCAAGAGTTCAATACCAGCCTGGGCAAGATAGCATGACACCACCCCATCTCCACAAAAAGTTGAAAATTAGCTTGGCATGGTGGCACATACCCATAGTCCCCGCTACTCTGTCTGAGACAGGAGTGCTCACACCCAGGAATTGAAGGTTACAGTGAGCTATGATGGCACCAATGCACTCCAGCCCAGGCAATAGAGCAAACAATACACTGTTTCTAAAATGAAACAAAAAGACTCATTAAGGGCAGCTCTTATAAAGGTAAAGAAATAAAAGGCACAAGGAATAAAATTATTACATAAATTATTTTTCAAGAAGGTTATTAAATAGAACTTTTTAAAAAGAACAATAAAATTCAAGAAAGAAAAAAGAGAGCAGATAGCAATGGGAAGTTGAGGAGAGGGAACCTGAAAAATGAAGACACACTGAATGCTCAGAAGATTTAATAACAGAAAAGGAAAACTCACACCAAGATACCTCATCATAAAATTTCAGAATACCTAGAGGGGGAAGTTTTCATGTTCTGAAACTTCTAGAAAAAAAATGTCATTTGCATAGAAGTTATAATTAAAATAGCATCATTCAATGTTGTATAACTGTGCAGGTGTTTCCATTGAGAAAATATGAGGGAAGAATACAAGGGACTCTTTATAATTTTGGCAGTTTCCTGTGGGTCTATAATTATTTCAAAATAAAAAGTTTACAAGGTTTCTTCAGACACTGCAGCAGCAACACTGGAAGCTAAAAGACAATTAATTAACTTAGCAAGGCCTGCACATATCTGATGGGAAATGATTTCCAACACAGAATTCTATACTCAGCCAAACAATTATTCAAGTGTGAAAAATATATATATTATTAGATGTGCAAAGTCTCGAACAATTTTACTCCAAAGACCAATCTCTTATATTCCTGTAAGATGTTCCCTCACCAAATCAAGGGAATAAAAGCCAAATGAATAAGACATGAAATCCAAGAAATATTATATCCAGATGAAAGAGAGGCTTAGGAAATCCTCACAATGCTGATAAAAGGGCAGCTCTGGAACACAGTATGGGAAAGCCAGAAAGCAAAAGACCACGTTGGGAGTGAAGGCTGCCAGAAGCAATGTCTCCAAAAATAAGTAAATAAAAGCAACAAACTATGTGATACATTTTAACTATTTGAAAAGAGATTTCTATTTCTTGTGAGAATCTGAGAATAAATTAATAATAATAGTTATATAGAAGAAAACAAGGCAAAAGAAAAATGAATCACTTAGCAACTCACAAAAAATAAAAAGATGACCGAGGAAAGCAATATGCAATGGAGTCACCATTTATAAATAATAATAGCAAGGTTATAATAATACAAGCAGTGAATATTAATTTAAAATGTTTGGAGGAGGTGGCATATAAAAGAGAGTACAATAGGAATCTGTGGATAAGATATGAAATTCAAAGTTCAAAAATAGCAATGTGATTATGATTTTTAGAAATATAGAAGTAAAATGAAAAATAAAAAGCTAAAATATTGGAAATGATTTCTTCCAGAGTATAACGATCAGATTGGGGCCAAGTGGAGCAAAGTGTTCTCATTTCTCATTTTAAGAACAATTTGACTTTCCAAATTATATTAATGAAATGCTTTGAATAACATTAAAGTAAAAATAAAATATAAAGAAACCTCTAGGTTCTCTTGACACAAAGTCAGCAACACCTAATTCATCCACCCTCAACTTCTCATTTTAATAGCAGTGAAAGCATTTTTCTTTAAGATTCAAAATTCCAAAGGGCCTGGAAACTTAATTTATAAAAGCCACCAATTTTCACAAATCAGATGGTAATGGTATTAATAAAATCTCAGAGGAGCATCCTTGTTGGGGATATGCAAGAGGAGAAGACACGAGGAGAACTTCCACATTTTGGACACAGATTCCCACTACTCATTAGAAAGAGAGAAGCCTTCAATCAAGGAGCTGCTTTCTCAGACAATCACGGCTCTTGTAATACTCCCCTCCCCCTCATGCTTCCCTTTAGTAACTTTTTTGGCACCAATTCTAGAAATAATTTCCTGGTAAAAGGCACTCGAGCTAAAAGCCACTTATGTGTGACAATGTGGCTGTGACCTAAGAAGGTCCATGGAATAGAACTCTTGAGAAATTACAGATTGGTTTGTTTTGGGTTTTTTTTTTTTTTTTTAACTCACTGTTTTTAATAAGGAAGGAATCACAAAAACTTAGGAGTATTAAAAACAAAATTTATTACTCACCAAAATAAGTCTAAGAAATAAAACCAGAAATTCCTTCTTCTGCCTAAAATATCCAAATTAAATACCTGCAAAATAGTAGAATTCTGGCTAGGAGTCCTACAGATTGAAAGAAAACAGGAACCTTTTCTTCATGAGATGTTCAATTACCTTGTCAACAATTCCAACCACCAACACACTTCCCCTACTCTCTCTGCCCCTCTCTGTTTTACTTTCTCCAGAACACTTAGCATCATCTGACATACTATGTATTAAACTTAAGTATATTCTATTATCTATAAGCTCTTCCTAAAGCTAAAATATAAGTTCCATAAGGACAGACATTTGTCTTTGTTGTGTTTTCACTGACATATAGCCCAGTGGCTAGAAGAATGACTGGCACATAGTAGACAATAATTCTTTGATGAATGAATGAGTAAATTTTAGCAGGCACCACATGGATAATGGAAAGGATCAAGGACAAACTACTCACTCAGTTTACTGAGATCAGGCCTGAAAAGAACTTTCCTTATATCAAAATAAACAAACAGAAGGAAAAAAAAAGAACCATGAGGCCTAGAAAAAAATAGTTTACAATCTAAAGAATCCACCATATGCTGGGCATTTTTAAATTGTATTATATTTTTAATAGGTAATGTATTCAAATTGGTCAAAATCAAGACCATAGAAAGAAATACAAATGGAAATTCTGTTCCCACCAATGTCCCTATCTTCATGCTCCCCATTTCCCCCAGCTAATACCTATTGGTAATCACTCTCCTCATTCCTGTTCCTGTGCTTCCTTCCACTGTTTCTTTATGCCAATACAAGTACACTGCAATGTAAATTCTTATTTGTCCTTTATTTCAGAAGCATTTTATAAAACTTGCATTTTTTCCTTTTTAAAATTTTTATTTTAGGTTTGGGGGTACATGTGAAGGTTTGTTACAAAAATAAACACATGTCATGAGGATTTGTTGTACATATTATTTCATCACCCATGTATTAAACTGAGTACTCAATAGTTATCTTTTCTGCTCCTCTCTTCCTCCCACCCTCTCTGCTCAAGTAAACCTCAGTTTACTTGTCTATTGTTCTATTGTTCCCTTCTTTGTGTTCTATTGTTCCCTTCTTTGTGTTCATAAGTTCAGTGTCTATTTTTCCCTTCTTTGTGTTCATAAGTTCTCATCATTTAGCTGCCACTTATAAGTGAGAACATGTGGTATTTGGTTTTCTGTTCCTGCATTAGTTTGCTAAGGATAATAGCCTTCAGCCCCATTCATGTTTCCACAAAAGACATGATCTCATTCTTTTTTATGGCTACATAATACTCCATGGCACATATGTAACATTTTCATTATCCAGTCTGTCATTGATGGGCATTTAGGTTGATTCCATGTCCTTGCTATTGTGACCAGTGCTGCAAGGAACATTCGCGTGGATGTGTCTTTATGGTAGAATGCTTTATATTCTTCTGGGTATATACACAGTAATGTGATTGGTGAATCAAATGGTAGTTCTGCTTTGAGCTCATTGAGGAATCGCCATGCTGCTTTAGATAATGATTGAACTAAGTTATACTCCCACCAACAGTATATAAGGCTTCCCTTTTCTCTGCAACCTCACCAGCATTGGTTATTTTTTGACTTTTTAATCATAGTCATTCTGACTGGTGTGAGATGGTGCCTTATTGTGGTTTTGACTTGCATTCCTCTAATGATTAGTGATATTGAACTTTTTCCAAATGCTTGTTGGCCCCGTGTATGTCTTCTTTTGAGAAGTGTCTGCTCATGTCCTTTGCCCACTTTTTAATGGGTGGTTTTTCTCTTGTAAATTTGTTTAAATTCCTTATAAATGCTGGATATTAGACCTTTGTCAGATGCAGAGTTAGCAAATATTTTCTCCTATTCTGTAGGCTGTCTGTGTATTCTGTTGATAGTTTATTTTGCTGCACAGAATCTCTTACATTTAATTAGATCCCATTTGTCAATTTTTGCTTTTGTTGTGATCGCTTTTGGTGTCTTTTTAATGAGATCTTTGCCTGTTCCTATGCCCTGGACAGTATTTACTAGGTTGTTTTCCAGGGTTTTTACAGTTTCAGGTGTTATGTGAAACTATTCCATCTTGAGTTGATTTGTGTATATGCTGTAAAGAAGGGGTCCAGCTTCAATCTTCTGCATATGGCTAGCCAGTTATACCAGTATCATTTACAGACTAGGGAATATTTTCCCCTTTACTTGTTTTTGTCACCTTTGTTGAGGATTGGATGGTCATAGATATGCTGCCTTATTTCTGGGCTCTCTATTCTATTCAACTGGTCCATGTTTCTGTTTTTGTACCAGTGCCAAGCTGTTTGCTCACTATAGCCTTGTAGTATAGTTTGAAGTCAGGTAACATGATTCCTTCAGCTTTGCTCTCTTTGCTTAGGACTGCCTTGGCTATTCGGGCTCCTTTGCGGGTTCATATAATTTTTAAAATATTTTTTATAGTTTTGTGAAGAATTTTGTTGGTGGTTTGATAAGAATGGCATTGAATTTGTAAATTGCTTTGAGCAGTATGGCCATTTTAATGATATTGATTCTTCTATCCATGAGCATAGGATGTTTTTCCATTTGTTTGTGTCATCTGTGATTTCTTTGAGCAGTGTTTTGTAATTCCCGTTGTGGAGATCTTCTACCTCCCTGGTTAGCTGTATTCCTGGGTGTGTTGTTTTTTTGTGGCACTTGTGAATGAGATTGCCTTTCTGATTTGGCTCTCAGTTTGGTTGTTGGTGGTGCATAGATGCTAGTGATTTTTGTGCATTGATTTTGTATCCTGCAGCTTTGCTGAAGTTGTTTATTAGCTGAAGGAGCTTTTGGGCCGAGTGTATGGGGTTTTCTAGATTTAAAATTACATTGTCTGCAAACAGAGATAGTTTGACTTCCTCTCTTCCTACTTGGATGCACTTTATTTCCTTCTCTTGCTTGATTGCTTTGGACATGCCTTCCAATACTATATTGAATAGAAATGGTGATAGAGGCCATCTTATTGTGTGCTGGTTTTCAAGGGGAATGCTTCTAGCTTTTGCCCATTCAGTATGATATTGACTGTGGGTTTGTCATAGATGGCTCTCATTATTTTTGAAGTATGTTCCTTCAATACTTACTTTACTGAGTTTTTAACATGAAGGAATGTTGGATTTTATCAAAAGTCTTTTATGCATCTATTGAGATAATCATGTGGTTTTGTCTTTAGTTCTGTTTATGTGATGAATCATA
This sequence comes from Theropithecus gelada, assembly GCF_003255815.1. NCBI lineage: Eukaryota > Metazoa > Chordata > Mammalia > Primates > Cercopithecidae > Theropithecus > Theropithecus gelada. The sequence continues at coordinate 98,995,291 of NC_037672.1, read as the reverse complement.
TTTATTGATTTTCGTATGTTGAACTAACCTTGCATCTCAGGAACAAAGCCTACTTGATCATGGTAGATTAGCTTTTTGATGTACTGCTGGATTTGGTTTGCAAGTATTTTGTTGAGGATTTTTGCATTGATATTCATCAAGGATATTAGCCTGAGGTTTTCTTTTTGTTGTTGTTGTACCTCTGTCAGGTTTTGGTATCAAAATGATGCTGGCCTCATAGAATGAGTTTGGGAGAAGTCCCTCTTCCTCAATTTCTTGGAATAGTTTCTGTAGGAATGGTACCAACTCTTCTTTTTACATCTGGTATTTGGCTGTGAATCACTCAGATCCTGGACTTTTTTTGGTCGGTTGGCTATTTATTACTGATAAAATTTCAGAGCTTGTTATTGGTCTTTTCAGGGAATTGGTTTCTTCCTAGCTCAGTCTGGGGAGGGTGTATGTGTCCTGGAATTTATCCATCTTTTCTAGGTTTCCTACTTGGTGTGCGTAGAGGTGTTTGTAGTAGTTTCTGATGGTTGTTTTTATTTATGTGGGGTCAGTAGCAGCATTCCCTTCATCATTTCTCATGTGTTTATGGATCTTCTGTCTTTTCATCTTAGTCTAGCTAGTGGCTTATATATTTTATTAATTTTGTCAAAAAAAAAAAACCAACTCCTGGATTCATTGATCTTTTGAATGTTTTTTGTGTCTCAATTTCCTTCAATTCAGCTCTGATTCTTGTTATTTCTTTCCTTCTGCTAGCTTTGGGGTTGATTTGTTGTTGCTTCTCTAATTCTTTCAGTTGTGAAGTTAGGTTGTTAATTTGAGATCTTTATAACTTTGATGTAGGATTTAGTTCTATGAATTTTCCTATCCTCACCGACTTAGCTGTGTCACAGAGAGTCTGGTATATTATATCTTTGTTCTCATTATTTTCAATGAACTTCTTGATTTCTGCTTTAATTTCATTAGTTACCAAAGTCATTCAGGAACATGTTGTGTAATTTCTATGAAGTTGTATGGTTTTCAGCCATTTTCATTGCATTGACTTCCATTTTTACTGCATTGTGGTCCAAGAGTGTGTTACTATGATTTCAATTTTTTACATTTGCTGAAGATTGTGTTATGCCTAATTATGTGGTCAATTTTAGATTATGTGCCATATGGCAATGTGAATGTATATTCTGTTGTTTTTGGGTGAAGACTTCTGTAAAAATCTATTGTATCCATTTGGTCCAATGCTGAATTTAGATCCTGAATATCTTTGTTAATTTTCTGCCTCAATGATCTGTCTAATACTGTCAGTGGAGTGTTGAAGTCTTCCACTATTATTGTGTGGGAGTCTGAGTCTCTTTGTAAGCCTATAAGAACTTGCTTTATGAATCTTGATACTCCTGTCTTGGGTGCACATAGATTTAGGATAGTTAGGTCTTCTTGTTGAATTGAACCCCTTACCATCATGTAATGCCCTTGTTTTCCACTTGCTTGGTAGATTTTCCTCCATCTCTTTATTTTGAGCTTATGAGGGTCATTATGTGTGAGATGGGTTTCCTGAAGACAGCATACCATTGGGTCTTGCTTTTTTATCCAGCTTGCCACTCTGTGCCTTTTGAGTAGAATGTTTAGCCTGCTTATGTTCAAGATTAGTATTGATATGTGCGGATTTGATCCTGTCATTGTGCTTTTAGCAGGTTATTATGTTGGCTTGTTTGTGTGGTTGCCTTACAGTGACACTGGTGTGTATGTTTAAGTGCATTTTTGTATTAGCTGGTAGCATCCTTTCCTTTCTATATTTAGTGCTCTTTTCAAGATCTCTTTTAGGCAGATCTGATGGTAATGAAGTCTCTCAACATTTGCTTATCTGAAAAGGCTTTTATTTCTCATTCATTTAGAAAGCTGAGTTTGGCTGGATATGAAATTCTTTGTTGAAGATTTTTTTCTTTGATTATGTTGAATATAGGCCCCCAATCTCTTCTGGCTTGTAGGATTTCAGCTAAGAGGTCTGATGTTAGCCTGATTGGGTTCCCTTTGTAGGTCACCTGCCCTTTCTCTCTAGCTGCCTTTAACATTCTTTCTTTCTTTTCAACCTTGAAAAATCTGAGGATTATGTGTCTCGGAGAAGATCTTCTTGTGTAGAATCTTGCAGGAGTTATCTGTATTTTCTGAATTTGACTGTTAGCTTCTCTAGCAATGTTGGGAAAGTTTTCACAGACAACATCCTGAAATATATTTTCAAAGTTGTTTTCTTCCTTCCCTCCCTTTCAGGGATGCCAGTGATTCATAGATGTGGCCTTTTTACATAATCCCGTATTTCTCAGAGGTTTTGTTCATTCCTTTTTATTTTTTTTTCTTTATTTTTGTCTGACTGTCTTATTTCAGATAATCAGTCTTCAAGTTTTGAGATTCTTTCCTCAGCTCTGTTTATTCTGCTATTAATACTTGTGATTGCATTGTGAAATTCTCGCATTGTGTTATTCACCTCTGTCAGACCTGTTAGCTTCTTTGGTGCACCAGCTACTTCATCCCTCAGCTCCTGTATTATTTTATTGTGATTCTCATTTTCCTTGGATTTTGCCATCTTCCTGAATCTCAGTGATCTTTGTTCCTATCCATATTCTGAATTCTATTTCTGTCATTCCAGCCAGCTCAGACTGCCTAAGGAATCTTGTTAGAGAACTACTACAGTTGCTTGGAGGACACATGACACTCTGGAAATCTGAGTTACCAGAGTTCTTGCATTGGTTCTTTCTCATCTCTGTGTGTGGGTGTTCCTTTATCTGCAGTGTAGATTGTGTACAGTCAATAGACTTCTTTTCTGGATGTTTTCATTGGGCCATGGCTTTATATAGGGTCTTTATTTGAAGCTGACTTCTTGTCTCTGGTTTCAGAGGGTGGGGTATGTTAGTGAGATATTTTTAGTGTTGAAGCTTTGCAGTGTGATCCAGCAGATGACACTAAAGCTTATTGGTCAGTTGATAGATACTTGCTCAGTTGTGTGACTTCCTTATGTTTCCTCACAGTTGTGTTCCCTCTCAGTGCTCTGAAAGTGTGAGCTCCTCTCCCCCTTAAGTGCTGGCTGTAGTTCATGACTTAGCACTCCTGGGCTTCCCTCTGCAGCTCTGGGGCAATCTCAGTGTTTATGTTTCTTCCCTAGCTTAGAGGCAGCAGTAGTGGTGGTGGCCAAGGGTAGTTTGCCTGACTCCTCGGGGCTCCGCCCAAGAGAAATGCAGGTCAGTCATTGCTCAGTGCAATCAGTCCAAGATGGAGGGTTTGTGCTCTGGGCCCAAGCCAGGGGTTCCTTGTCTACTGATGAGTCAGGTGGTGGGGCCAATAGTATGGGACTCATGGGAGATGAACTGATCTCCTCTCCTTAGGTCAACTGCAACTTGTTGGGGGTATGGATAAAGCACTTAGGGTCTTTATTCCTTCATTAGTCTGAGGGTGGCAAGGGCAGTTCTTCTGCAGAGGCAGTGGCAGAGAGGCTTTCAGTTGCCTCCGGAGGCTCTGTCCAGGGAGTTGCTGGGTTGATACTGGCTTGATAGCTCTGGTAGGCATGGCTGGAGGCCCAGGCCCGAAAGACCTGCCCAGTGAGGAGATATGGGCAGGGGCACCAATGTAACAGTCTGAACACTTTTCTCTAGGGCTGCTGCAGTATGCTTGGGGCCCACTCCAGTCCCCTAGTTATCTTGGATTTTCCAGAACCTAGAGGTGTCACCAGTGAAGGCTGCAAAACAGCAAAGATGGCAGCCTGTTCCTCTCTCTGGGAGCTTTGTCCCAGGGAAGTATGGACCTGTTGCCAACCCAAAGGCACCTGTAGGAAGTGGCTGGAGACCCTGGTTGGGAGGTCCCATCTAGTAAGGAGGAACAGGATCAAGACCCATTTTAAAAAGCAGACTGGCCATGTTTTGGTCCAGTAGCTGTCCTATGCTGGGGATCTGCTTCAGCCACCAGGTGCCTCAGGCACTCCAAAGCCTAAAGGCTGGAATGGCTAAGTCACCCAAACAGCAAAGATGGTGGCCCACCCCTCCCTCTGGGAGCACTGTCTCAGGGGGAATTCAGATCTGTGTCAGCTGGGGCCCTCAGGCGGGGGTGGCTGGAGGCTCCAGTTGGGAGGTCCTGCCCAATGAGGAGAAAGGGAATCAGGGACCCACTTAAAGCAGCAGTCTGGCCACATATTGGTAGAGCAGCTGTGTTGTGCCGAGGGATCTTTTCCACCCTGGGTGGACTCAGACTCTCCAAAGCCTGAAGGCTGGAATGGATAAGATGTCCAAACAGCAAAGATGGTGGCCTACCCCTCTCACCCCTCCAGCCACTACCCCTGAGATGCAATGCCGCCACTGTTTGCTGGCTGGAATTCCAAGCCAATGAGTCTTACCTTATCTCACTGACTTGGAATTCCAGCAAGTAAGGTGCCATGGAAGTAGGGTCTGTGGGCTGTTGCTCTTCAGCCCCCTGTATTCAGCCTCTTTCCTAGGAGTATGTAGAGGAGTCTAACTTCTCACTGTGCCAGAGCTGCACCTATTCCATGCTTTGACTTTCTTCTTCAGAAATTTCAAATGTGTATATATTAAATATCTTTTGTCTGTCTATCTCCTATGGATAAAATTTATCTCTAATCTCTTGAGATAGTTTTCTTTTTCTTTCCACCTCATTTTATTTTCCTTTTACTATTAACCTACCTGTCTCTTACTATGCTTTCTATAGTCTATTCACTCTTAGGGTCTTTGTAATTTAGTCTTCACTCCTGAAATGGTTTTCTCATTTTTTGTTTGCTTGTTTGTTTCTGAGATGCAGTTTCACTCTCGTCACCCACGCCTGTAATCCCAGCACTATGGGAGGCTGAGATGGGTGGATCACCTGAGGTCAGGAGTTCAAGACCAGCCTGGCCAACATGGTGAAACCCTGTCCTTACTAAAAATACAAAAATTAGCCAGGCATAGTGGCAGGCGCCTATAATCCCAGCTACTTGGAAGGCTGAAGCAGGAGAATCGCTTGAACCTGGGACATGGAGGTTGCAGTAAACTGAGATGATGCCACTGCACTCCAGCCTGGGTGACAGAGCGAGACCCTGTTTCAAAGAAAAAAAAAGAATTAGGTTATTATTCTATTTTGCCTTATGGCAATTCTTTCTAAAACATTTTCTTCAAGTGTAAAGACTTTTTTCTCTTCTTCTACATACTTTGTTTATAGTGCCATCTTACAGAAATTGGTTTTATCCCTTCACATCATTCATCTTTGAACGAGTTGAATTATCTTAAACCAGCTATTAGCAGGAGGTTCCAGAAACATGAGGGACCAGGCTTGTTGCACAGGTTTCTCTGCTTGAAGGATTTCTCTTTAGTTTCTTTAAAATATAGCCCCTCTGGGACTGCAGGAAGTGGGCAATGGCGAGCAGCTGTTTAAGAATGTACAGTTTCAGCCTGGTGCAGTGGCTTACACTTGTAATCTCAACACTCTGGGAGGCTGAGGCAGGTGCATCACCTGAGGTCAGGAGTTCAAGACCAGCTGGGCCAATGTGGTGAAACCCTGTCTCTACTTTAAAAAAAAAAAAAAAATTAGCTGGACATGGTGGTGAGGACCTGTAACCCCAGCGACTTGGGAGGCTGAGGCAGGACAATCGCTTAAACCTGGGAGACAGAGGTTGCCCTGAGCCAACAATGTATCAGTGCACTCTAGCCTGGATGACAAAAGTGAGACTCTGTCAAGAAAAATAAAAAGGAGGTATTTATTTAACACTTATATGTATCAGACACTAGGAATATAATATGAAAAAATATATTTACAGGTAAGCTTAATTGAGAGATTGACCAGGCACAGTGGCTCATGCCTGTAATCCCAGCACTTTGGGAGGCTAAGGCAGATGGATCACAAGGTCAAGAGATGGAGAACATCCTGGCTAACATGATGAAAACCCATCTCTACTAAAAATACAAAAAATTAGCTGGGTGTGGTGGCGAGCACCTGTAGCCCCAGCTACTCAGGAGGCTGAGGCAGGAGAGTGGTGTAAACCAGGGTGGTGGAGCTTGCAATGAGCTGAGATTGCACCACTGCACTCTAGCCTGGGCAACAGAGTGAGACTCCACCTCAAAAAAAAAAAAAAAAGAAGATTAGAAATATATTTATGAAAATATTAACAATGGTCATACTGTTTACTTTGTTGTACATGTCTATATGTTTTCAACATAAACCCATGATGCCTTTGTAATTAAGAAAAAATTATTAAATTTATATATAAAGAAAACTGACTTCCAAATTCAGTTTCATCTTTCATTTTATACTCCATCCTTTCTATTGCCTTTCCCTCTCAAACACTCCTTTATAGTCTTAAGACTTTATAAATACAATTTTAAGGGAAGGGCTCATTAGAAAAGAGAAGAAGGATAACACATTTATATTATTGCTGCTTGCAATTATTTCTATTAATTTATATTTATGAATTTTCCATAGTATTAAAACTTATGAAACTACAAATTCCTGTTGTTTAAGGCATGATTTTTTTTAAAGAAAATTAATCTCCTTTATTCTAGAATATGTTAACATTTCTCATGACTAAGGTAGTTTTTCTCTAAATCTGTGTTTGCAAACCTAGCTGCACAATAAAATTACTTGAAGAGCTTTTAAAAATGTCTTGTCCTAGGTATTTTAATCCTTTAAATAATCCTTTAAAGAATCCTTTAGAAGTGATTCACCTTTCACCTATGAATAATATCATCAGTATCTTTAAGCAAATTGTAAGGTGACTGCCTCTAAAAATTGACATAATTGAAGCTAAGTTGGTATTAGGGAAAGTAACAAAGTAATCTTTGTGGGTTCCAAGATGGCCAAATAGGAACAGCTCCAGTCTACAACTCCCAGCGTGAATGATGCAGAAGATGGGTAATTTCTGCATTTCCAACTGAGGTACCGGGTTATCTCACAGAGACTTGATGGACAGTGGGAGTGGCCCACGGAGTGTGAGCTGAAGCAGGGCAGGGCATCACCTCACCTGGGAAGTGCAAAGGGTCAGGGAACTCTCTTTCCAAGCCAAGAGAAGCTGTGACAGATGGTACCTGGAAAATCAGGACACTCCCACCCTAATACAGCACTTTTCCAATTGTCTTAGCAAAAGGCACACCAGGAGATTATATCCCACACCTGGCTCGGAGGGTCCCACACCCATAGAGCCTTGCTCACTGCTAGCACAGCAGTCTGAGATAGAAATGCAAGACAGCAGCTAGGGTGGGGCAGGGGGCATCCACTATTTCAGAGGCTCGACTGGGTAAACAAAGCAACCAGGAAACTTGAACTGGGTGGAGACCACCACAGCTCAAGGAGGCCTGCCTGTCTTTGTAGACTCCACCTCTGGGCGCAGGACATAGCTGAACAAAAGGCAGCAGAAACTTCTGCAGACTTAAACGTCCCTATCTGATAGCTTTGAAGAGAGTAGTGGTTCTCCCAGCATGGAGTTTGAGTTCTAAGAACAGACAGACTGCCTCCTCAAGTGGGTTCCTGACCTCTGTGTAGACTAACTGGGAGATACCTCCCAGTAGGGGCTGACTGACACTTCATACAGCTGGGTGCCCCTCTGAGACAAAGCTTCCAGAGGAAAGATCAGGCAGCAACATTTGCTGTTCTGCAATATTTGCTGTTCTGCAGGCTCCATTGGTGATACCCAGGCAAATAGGGTCTGCAGTGGACCTCCAGCAAACTCCAACAGACCTGCAGTTGAGGGTCCTGACTGTTAGAAGAAAAACTAACAAACACAAAGAAATAGCATCAACATCAACAAAAAGGACATTCACACCAAAACCCCATCTGTAGGTCACCATCATCAAAGACCAAAGGTAAATAAAACTACAAAGATGGTGAGAATCCAGAGCAGAAAAGCTGAAAATCCTGAAGATCAGAGTGCCTCTGCTCCTCCAAGGGATCGCAGCTCCTCAACAGCAATGGAACAAAGCTAGATGGAGAATGACTTTCACAAGTTGACAGAAGTAGGCTTCAGAAGATCAGTAATAACAAATTCTCGAGCTAAAGAAGGATGTTCAAACCCATTGCAAAGAAGCTAAAAGCCTTGAAAAAAGATTAGACGAATGGCTAACTAGAATAAACAAGATAGAGAAGACGTTAAATTACCTGATAGAGCTGAAAACTATGGCACAAGAACTACCTGATGCATGCACAAACTTCAGTAGCCAATTCGATAAAGTGGAAGAAAGGTTATCAGTGACTGAAGATCAAATGGATGAAATGAAGCGAGAAGAGAAGTTTAGAGAAACGAGAGTAAAAAGAAACGAGCAAAGCCTCCAAGAAATATGGGACTATGTGAAAATACCAAATCTATCTGATTGGTGTACCTGAAAGTGACGGGCAGAATGGAACCAAGTTGGAAAACATACTTCAGGATATTATCCAGGAGAACTTCCCCAACCTAGCAAGACAGGCCAACATTCAAATTCAGGAAATACAGAGAATGCCACAAAGATATTCCTCAAGAAGAGCAACCTCAAGACACATAATTGTAAGATTCACCAAGGTTGAAATGAAGGAAAAAAGGACAGCCAGAGAGAAAGGTCAGGTTACCCACAAAGGGAAGCCCAGCAGACTAACAGTGGATCTCTCAGCAGAAACTCTACAAGCCAGAAGAGAGTGGGGGCCAATATTCAACATTCTTAAAGAAAAGAATTTTAAACCCAGAATTTCATATCCAGCTGAACTAAACTTCATAAGTGAAGGAGAAATAAAGTCCTTTACAGACAAGCAAGGGCTGAGAGATATTGTCACCACAGGCCTGCCTTACGAGAGCTCCTGAAGGAAGCATTAAACATGGAAAGGAATAACCAAAACCAGCCACAGCAAAAACATGCCAACTTGTAAAGACTATCGATACTAGGAAGAAACTGCATCAACTAATGAGCAAAATAACCAGCCAACATCATAATGACAGGATCAAATTCACACATAACAATATTAACCTTAAATGTAAATGGGCTAAATAACCCAATTAAAAGACATGGACTGGCAAATTGGATAAAGAGACAAGACTCATCAGTGTGCTGCATTCAGGAGACCCATCTCACATGCAGAGACACACATAGGTCCAAAATAAAGGGATGGAGGAAGATCTAGCATGCAAATGGAAAACAAACAAAAAAATAAAATTAAAGGAGAGGTTGCAATCCTGGTCTCTGATAAAACAGACTTTAAAGCAACAAATATCAAAAGAGACAAGGCCATTACATAATGGTAAAGGGATCCATTCAACAAGAAGAGCTAACTATCCTAAATATATATGCACCCAACACAGAAGCACCCAGATTCATAAAGCAAGTCCTTAGAGACTTATAAAGAGACTTAGACTCCCACACAATAATAATGGGAGACTTTAATACCCCACTGTCAACATTAGATCAACGAGACAGAAAGTTAACAAAGATATCCAGGAATTGAACTCAGCTCTGCACCAAGCAGACCTAATAGACACCTATGGAACTCTCCACCCCAAATCAACAGAATATACATTCTTCTCAGCACCACATAACACTTGTTCCAAAATTGGCCACATAGTTGGAAGTAAAGCACTCCTCAGCAAATGTAAAAGAATAGAAATTATAACAAACTGTCTCTCAGTCCACAATGCAATCAAATTAGAATTCAGGTTTAAGAAACTCACTCAAAACCGTACAACTACATGGAAACTAAACAACCTGCTCCTGAATGACTACTGGGTTAATAATGAAATTAAGGCAGAAATAAAGATGTTCTTTGAAACCAATGAGAGCAAAGACACAACATACTAGAATCTCTGGAACACATTTAAAGCAGTGTGTAGAGGGAAATTTATAGCACTAAATGCCCACAAGAGAAAGCAGGAAAGATCAGAAATTGACACGCTAACATCACAGTGAAAGGAACTAGAGAAGCAAGAGCAAACACATTCAAAAGCTAGCAGAAGGCAAGAAATAACTAAGATCAGAGCAGAACTGAAGGAGATCAAGACACAAAAAAATCCATAAAAAAAAATGAATCCAGGAGCTGGTTTTTTGAAAAGATCAACAAAATTGATAGACTGCTAGCAAGACTAATAAAGAAGAAAAGAGAGAAGAATCAAATAGATGCAATAAAAAATGATAAAGGAGATATCACCACTGATCCCACAGAAATACAAACTACCATCAGAAAATACTATAAACACCTATACACAAATAAACTATAAAATCTAGAAGAAATGGATACATTCCTGGACATACACACTCTCCCAAGACTAAACCAGGAAGAAGTTGAATCCCTGAATAGACCAATAACGGACTCTGAAATTGAGGCAATAATTAACACCCTACAAACCAAAAAAGTCCAGGACCAGATGGATTCACAATCAAATTCTACCAGAGGTACAAAGAGGAGCTGGTACTATTCCTTCTGAAACTATTCCAATCAATAGAAAAGGAGAATCTTCCCTAACTCATTTTATGAGGCCAGCATCATCCTGATACCAAAGCCTGGCAGAGACACAACAAAAAAGAGAATTTTAGACCAAGATCCCTGATAAACATTGATGCAAAAATCCTCAATAAAATACTGGCAAGCCGAATCCAGCAGCATATCAAAAAGCTTATCCACCACGATCAAGTTGGCTTCACCCCTGGGATGCAAGGCTGGTTCCACATACCAAACCAATAAATGTAATCCATCATATAAACAGAACCAAATACACAAACTACATAATTATATCAATAGATGCAGCAAAGTCCTTTGACAAAATTCAACAGCCCTTCATGCTAAAAACTCTCAATAAATTCGATGTTGATGGGACATATGTCAATATAATAAGAGCTATTTATAACAAACCCACAGCCAATATCGTACTGAATGCGCAAAAACTGGAAGTATTTCCTTTGAAAACTGGCACAAGACAGGGATGCCCTCTCTCACCACTCCTATTCAGCACAGTGTTGGAAGTTTTGGCCAGGGCAATCAGGCAGGAGAAAGAAATAAAGGGTATTCAATTAGGAAAAGAGGAAGTCAAATTGTCCCTGTTTGCAGATGACATGATTGTATATTTAGAAAACCCCATTCATCTCAGCCCCAAATCTCCTTAAGCTGATAAGCAACTTTAGCAAAGTCTCAGGATACAAAATCAATGTGCAAAAATCACAAGCATTCCTATACACCAACAACAGACAGACAGCCAAATCACAAGTGAACTCCCATTCACAATTGCTTCAAAGAGAATAAAATACCTAGGAATTCAACTTACAAAGGATGTGAAGGACCTCTTCAAGGAGAACTACAAACCACTGCTCAACAAAATAAAAGAGGACACAAATAAATGGAAGAACATTCCATGCTCATGGACAGAAGAATCAATATCATGAAAATGGCCATATTGCCCTAGGTAATTTATAGATTCAATTCCATCCCCATTAAGCTACCAATGACTTTCTTCACAGAATTGGAAAAAAAACTACTTTAAAGTTCATATGGAACCAAAAAAGAGCTCACATTGCCAAGACAATCCTAAGCCAAAAGAACAAAGCTGGAGGCATCACGCTACCTGACTTCAAAATATACCACAGTGCTACAGTAACCAAAACAGCATGGTACTGGTACCAAAACAGAGATATATACCAATGGAACAGATCAGAGCCCTCAGAAATAATACCACACATCTACAATCACCTGATCTTTGAAAAACTTGACAAAAGCAAGAAATGGGAACGGATTCCCTATTTAATAAATGGTGCTGGGAAAATTGGCTAGCCATATGTAGAAAGCTGAAACTGGATCCCTTCCTTACACCTTGTACAAAATTAATTCAAGATGGATTAAAGACTTAAATGTTAGACCTAAAACCATAAAAACCCTAGAATAAAACCTAGCCAATACCATTCAGGACATAGACATGGGCAAGGACTTCATGACTAAAACAACAAAAGCAATGGCAACAAAAGTCAAAATTGACAAATGTGATCTAATTAAACTAAAGAGCTTCTGCACAGCAAAAGAAACTACCATCAGAGTGAACAGGCAACCTACAGAATGGGAGAAAATTTTTGCAATCTTCCCATTGGATAAAGGGCTGATATCCAGAATCTACAAAGAACTTAAACAAATTTACAAGGAAAAATAAAACAACCCCATCAAAAAGTGGGCAAAGGATATGAACAGACACTTCTCAAAAGAAGACATTTATGCAGCCAACAGACACATGAAAAAATGCTCATCACAACAGGTTATCAGAGAAATACAAATCAAAACCACAACGAGATACCATCTAACACCGGTAGAATGGCGGTCATTAAGAAGACAGGAAACAACAGGTGCTGGAGAGGATGTGGAGAAATAGGAAAACTTTTATACTGTTGGTGGGACTGTAAACTAGTTCAACCATTGTGGAAGACAGTGCGGCGATTCCTCAAGGATGTAGAACTAGAAATACCATTTGACCCAGTGATCCCATTACTGGGTATATACCCAAAGGATTATAAATTATGTTGCTATAAAGACACATGCACACATATGTTCATTGTGGCAATATTCACAATAGGAAAGACTTGGAACCAACCCAAATGTCCATCAATGACAGACTGGATTAAGAAAATGTGCTACATATACACCATAGAATAATATGCAGCCATAAAAAGGGATGAGTTCATGTCCTTTGGAGGGACATGGATGAAGCTGGAAACCACCATTCTGAGTAAACTATCGCAAGGACAGAAAACCAAACACTGCTTTCTCACTCATAGGTAGGAACTGAACAATGAGATCACTTGGGCACAGGAAGGGGAACATCACACACTGGGGCCTGTCGTGGGGTGGGGGGATTGGGGAGCGATAGTATTAGGAGAAATACCTAATGTAAATGACCAGTTAATGGGTACAGCACACCAACGTGGCACATGTATACATGTGTAACAAACCTGCACTCTGTGCACATGTACCCTTGAACTTAAAGTATAATTTTAAAAAAAAGAAAAAGAGAAAAAAACAAACAAAACAGTCATCTCTACCACTCTTTCTATATAGCATGCATTGTTCTAAAAAGTACTCAGCAAAACTATGACGATATTCTAGCTCCACATTTATGGAAGTCTTGTAGAGAAAAATCCTTCTTTCGGCCGGGCACGGTGGCTCACGCCTGTAATCCCAGCACTTTGGGAGGCCGAGGCGGGCAGATCACCTGAGGTCAGGAATTCAAGACCAGCTTGGCCAAAATGGTGAAACCCTATCTCTACTAAGAATACAAAAAGTAGGCAGGCGTGGTGGCTCTTGACTGTAATCCCAGCTACTTGGGAGGCAGAGGCAGGAGAATTGCTTGAACTTGGGAGGCGGAAGTTGCAGTGAATGAGATCAGGCCACAGCACTCCAGCCTGGTGACAGAGCGAGACTCTGCCAAAAACAAAACAAAACAAAGAAAGAAAGAAAAGAAAAGAAAAAGAGAACTCTTTCTTTCACATTCTTAGAACAGAACTAATAAGTAGAAACAAAAGTCTGTCTCTGACCGTTAGCAGAGAAAATAGCCAAGAGTTAAAATCTGTACTACTCTAAAAGAAAATTGTTTCCCTTTCAGAATTTTTTTCTTGTCTTTCTTTCTTTTTCTTTTCTTTCTTTTTTTTTTTTTTTTTTTTTTTTTTACTAGATGGAGTCTTGCTCCGTCGCCCAGGCTGGAGTGCAGTGGATAGATATCGGCTCCCTGCAACCTCCTCCTCCAGGGTTCAAGCAATTCTCCTATCTCAGCCTCCCAAGTAGCTGGGATTACAGGCACACACCACCACTCCCAGCTAATTTATTTTGTATTATTTTGTATGATGTATTTTGTATAATGTATTTTGTATTTGTATAATGTATTTTGTATAGTGTATTTTGTATTATTTAGTAGAGACGGGGTTTCACCTTATTGGCCAGACTGGTCTCGAACTCCTGACCTTGTGACCTGCCCGCCTCAGCCTCTCAAAGTGCTGGGATTACAGACATGAGCCACCGCACCCAGGCCTGGAATTTCTTATATTGTAAGAAAACTATATTCAACAATTTAGTATCAATCAAAGGCCTAAGAGAAATCTTAATTTCTGAATTTTTAAAAAATGATCAACTGATTACTTTGGTTGACTGCATAAAATTCTGTGGGTTAAAATTTAAAAAAGCATATGTGTATCTAGGAGAAATATTTACATACAGAAATTTTCCCCAGAAAAACAAAATTTCTTTCCTTGTATGCAACCATAATTTGTAATGGAATTAAAACTCTAAATTCTAATAGAAAATATACTGTGTAAAGTTGTGCATTGTTGGTTTTATAAGGAAACAGTCAACAGGCTAGAATTTTTAATGGATTAGTAAAATAAATGATAACATTGAAGCCGTATTTAGTTAATACTGAGTTGATTTTCAAAGGACTAGTGCAGCAGGGTCTGGAGACAGACTTTATCAGCTGTCTGATACTAGACTGCTTGTGTTCTAGAATCCTGAAAGCTTTGCAAAGTCTGGGATTAATAGAAGGTTTGAAGTAGATAGAGAGAGATGAGATTAATGTTTAAAAGAAAGCTGATGAGGGTTGATTTCAGCCAAACATGGTGTCACTGTTAACAGTTTAAGAGACCTATTTTTTAAAAAAATGCAAGGATCTGAAAGTTGAACTTATTGGTGCTGGGTATCACTCATTTGCAACTACAGCAGCTAAGAAAGTGACTTTTCTTTGCTTATCTTTATTCTTTTTCTTTATTTGTCAATTGACGTATTGTGCCATATAGAAACAAACAAAACAAAAAGTATTAAACCAGAAGTAGGATTTTGCTTGGTGCTCTGCGAAAAATTTTAGGTTAGAGTTAAGTGCCCTGAGAGCTTGGATCAGATCTCCTATAAACATTCTATTTGAACTTAAGAAAATAACTTATATTCCATGGCATTAATTTAGCAATCAAGTGTAGAAGCAGTGTAGGATTTCAAAGCCCGAATTTTGGAGCAAGCTGCCAGGATTGAATGTCAGCTATGCCACTTACTAGATGTATACTTTGCGAAAGTTACTTAACGTTTCTGTGCCTTCGTTTTCTCTTATGCAGGATAGGAATAGTAATAACACTTAGCTCATAGGGTTATTGAGGGAGTTACATGATTTATTATCTGGCAAGCACTTAGAAGAGTGCATGAGACAGTCATTGTTTTAGCAATATGATGGGAACTTTGGTCTAGAACTCAGTGTTTTTCAGATTACTTTAAGCTATGGGAACTTGGTTCAAATTAAATACCACACAGATGTCTAAATAGTCAAACAGATGAAATTAGAGATGTTTTCATTGGGCAGGCAACAATGGATTTGAGAATCATGCCTTCCATCTTTCCAAACCTTCCCAGGTGACCCCTTAGACAACATTAAAGATCGAGACCATCCTGGCTAACACGGTGAAACCCCATCTCTACTAAAAATTACAAAAAAACTAGCCGGGCGAGGTGGCGGGTGCCTGTAGTCCCAGCTACTCGGGAGGCTGAGGCAGGAGAATGGCATGAACCCGGGAGGCGGAGCTTGCAGTGAGCTGAGTTCCGGCCACTGCACTCCAGCCTGGGTGACAGAGCAAGACTCCGCCTCAAAAAAAAAAAAAAAAAAAAAAGAAACCACAAAATGATGGAACACAGTTTAAAACACTAATGAGCCCTTCCAAATCTGCCATAGCTCATTTATCGGTGGGGAATTGTGGCTGGTAATAGAAATCTGACAACAGTGGTTTAAACATAAAGATCTATCCTTTCATCTAGAAGTTGAGCAGTGGGCAGTTAAGGCCTGTATAATACTCTCCAAGGTCATCAGGAAACCATGCTCTGTCCTTCTGGAGCTCCAGTCAACATAGTCATGATCCAGACAGAAAAATATAGAAAGGGGAAAAGGACAAAAGCAGCTTTTTTACAAGCTTCACTCAACATCTTTTGTTAACATCTCTGTTTATCCCTAGATACAGGGGAGACTAGGAAATGTAATCTTTTAGTTGGTTGCATTTCTACCTGGAATTAAGTAAGAATTCTGTTACTAATGAAAGAGATAATTAATTATGCTAAGGCTTCACCTTTTACATATTAATTTTAAAATGCCATTGTGTTTTATGAGTAGAAGAGGTGTTAAGGCTGCCTCTTAGATCAAAGAAACCGGGGAAAGAATAGTACATCAATCAACATCTGACTCTTTTAATTGGCTTTTAATCACCCTTAATTCTTACATGGCTTCTGAAAAAGTATATTAACTCCTCTAGTAATTAAAATAATTTTCAATGAAAGTCTGCCAAATTAGTTTGAAAGTATGTTCTTCTTAGACAGGGAAGTAAAAAAAAAATGCTAAAGAGATGTCTACCTATAAAGTGAGGCTAATTTGAAGTTCTAAAATAGATAATGCATGACAGCAGTATAGTATGATGTCCAGCACATGTTAGGTTTATAATAGATAATAATTCTCTATATTCTCTTTTGTTAATCTGAACCCCAATTTCTTCATCTACATTATGAAGAATTTAAGTCAAATAATACCTAAGGTTTCATGAAACTCAAACATCCTGTGAGGCAATAAGAAAATTCTAGAAATTCAAAACATTTTAGGGGAAAAGGGCTTCAGATGCCCTCAGAATTGGGTATTCGATAGGTAACTTCAGGAATCTAGACTATATATAAAAAGAAGACTAGTAGTACTACCGGGGCATGGCAAAAGCTAATTAGTCTCCCAAGGTTAAACTTTTCGGGGAATATATTTTAACCTATTGCCAAGATAAACTTATAGAACTGGAAAGGAGGGGAAAATACTTTTTACCCGCACACCATTCATTTCACCTAGTTCAGCTAATTGTAAATTATTAGTTCTCTCATTCATCGTATTCTTTGAGCCCCTACTATTTCCAGGGCCACTACCATTTGTAGTACTTTATGAGAAATACAAATGAAATAGAAGTTGAAGGGTCTGCCCTAGATAGTCTTGAAGCATGGCAAACAAGAAAGCATTACATCAACAAATATTCACTTAGCTTCTCCTGTTTGTCAAATCCCAAACAAGAAATTGGGCATTAAATGTCAAATAAGACCCAAAGCTTGATATCACAAGCTTTGGGTCTAGTCACCAAATGTTATGCTCAGGACCACTGTACCCCTTGCACAAATCACATTACTTTATTACTCAAAACACACCTTAAAACATTGTCTAGTAAATAGTTCTTCCTGTTTCATAGGTCTTCTATTCTTATCTATACTTAAAGCTGACTCAATTTCTTTAGACTGAAGAAACCTCTACTCCTCTGCAGAAGAGATCCTCAGAGAGTTTTCATGAGATAATTATTATGAGTGCCTGGAAGCAAAGGATTTGGCTGAATAAGGACAATTCTAGAGCACATAAGAAAATCAAACTCTGGAATTTGTAGCAGTGTCAAACTGGGGGGAAAAAACAGTGTGCCTAAACCTTGAAGAAAACCCACTATCAAAGTGAAATTCCAGTTTCAAAATCAAAATGAGATTTATTTATTTATTTTTTTTATTTATTTTTGAGGGAGAGTCTCTCTCTGTCACCCAGGATAGAGTGCAGTGGTGCAATCTCAGCTCATTGCAACCTCTGCCTCCCAGGTTCAAGCCATTCTCCTACCTCATCCTCCTGAGTAGCTGGGACTACAGGCATGCACCACCACACACAGCTAATTTTTCTATCTTAGTAGAGACAGAGTTTCACCTGTTGGCCAGGCTGGTCTCGAACTCCTGACCTCAGGTGATCTGCCTGTCTTGGCCTCCCAAAGTGCTGGGATTACAGGCATGAGCCACCACACCCAGCCAAAATGAGATTTCAGATGTTTGCCAAGCTCAGTTCTCCAAGATATGACATGGGAAACTTGTATATGTGTTAGGCTGAATTTAGCTTTTATTATTATCTACTTTCTACAGCATCTTCTCTCTTTTTCCTTTTCTCTATTTTGAATTTCTAGTTTTCAGTGTTTGTAATGAAAAACAGCTGGAGGTGCCAGACTGAGTGTGATCTCTATCTCAAGTTCCATACCGAATTTCAAAGTCTTCTCCTTACCCACATACAGTACCTTTAGGAGGCCTGGGAAATGTCTTTATGTTTCTTCTTTGACTTTTTTCTTGTATTTTATGCTATAAAATCAATTATTAAACCTCTGATTCTAAAATCAATTATTGAATTTCTGGTGATTTTTGTTGATTTTTTTGTTTTCTGTTAGAGGTACTATGAGTAAGGATAGGATTTATGGCTGGGTAACAGGGAATCAACCTAGAAGAAAGGAGAGATGGCCCCTATCCCACAATAAATAGATCATCCCCAATAAAATTTCTTGCTATTGCCTGCTGTCATACACTGGACAAATCTAAAGCCCTTCTGAGAGCTGCTTAACTACCAACACTCATGGACCAAGATGTTAAGCATTGCAGTTTCAAAACAGACAGAATATTTAGAAAACTGAGGTTATGTCAGAAATATTAATTTGTGTTTCTATCCAGAAACAGTGTCTAAGAGCCCAGAACTAGTTTTTATCAAAATTCTATTTTGAACTTCTATTCTCCTTTAGAGTTAGAAGGAAAAATGTAAATTCTAGGAATATTTATGTAAATTTTAGGAGTATAAGAGGCGCCAAAGAAATGAAAGGAAGTCATTATTAATTCAACAATGAGCTGGAATTAAAACTCTCCATGTAATATACAAGTTAAAGACACGATATTGTTAAATGAAAGTTGCAATACCATTACATAGGATTGAAATCAATTTTAAAAGGTAGATGATAAGGTGACTGAGAAAAGGAATATGAAGGCTTTAGTGGTCAATTGAATATCATGTTTCAAAGAACAAAATGCATGTGTTTTATGAAATCAGGAATGTAGGGTGACTAATAGTATATGGATGCATGACAAAAGATAGTGTAAATCAATATATGAATAAGTATAAACATTAGAATTTGCTTCATAAAAGGTCTGGATTATGCTCCCCTTGAGTTAGTATCATATGTGGGCTTTTACTCTTTTTCCTCAGACTAAGATTAAATATGAGACTATTCAGAATGAATAAAGTAGGAACCAACAGAAAAGGCTAGATTCAGTAAACAAAAGGAAAACTGCTATAAAGTAGTAACAGAAAAATGATTCAGATATTCTTTAGATTGATGATCATACTCCAACATCTTTCTGATTCTATTATATAGGCCCATGTAAATAACGAAGAACAGAATAACCTAGAAACAGAAGGAAATAAAAGGGCTATAACAATATCATAAAGCTCCAATGTTATCAACAAGGTCAATCAAGTATTTCAGGAGTATCGCTGTGTCCCAAAACCATGACTTGGCAATAAAGCACAGGAAGATCCTACTGCATCCTGCTTCTCTAGAAGTGTGCCAAAATAAAGTACTTGGATAGGAAGGCATGACTCCCTACCTCTAAGTTAAAGCCCAGTGCAATTGTCCAGCACCTGTTATTTCCAATATGATAAGTCATGCTTAATTACTAAGGTTTTTCTCTTTAGAATCCCTTGTGAAGATGAAAAATTTTAATCAAAAAGATCAGTCTTTCTTATACATCCACCAGGGTGACCTGGAAATAGCACTGATCTTCATATCAGTCAACTGGGTTTGGAATTCAGCTGGACCTCTACTTACTGTGTGAGCTCAGGGAAGGTAGTTACACAGTCTGTTCACTGCTGAACTAAAGATTGCAGTAATAACAACTATTGTCCAGAGTCATTGTTCCTATGAGCTCAGAAGTGCTTTGTAAAATTGCCCATGAGCATCCTTTTCATATTCTCAATTAAAATCCACACATTTCACTTGGTGAAGGAGGAGGAGGAGGAGAAGGAAAAGAAGGAGATTCTTATTGATATAAGTATGCTAATTCACTTGTTAGTCTTCTAAAATAGGAAATCAGTGGACATTTTTATGTTCTTGGAATAGAAAAATAGATTTCTTCCACGTGCAACATAGAATCACTTTTCTTTTGGGATGGTATCTAGTATTAAGCCTACTGTGCTAATCAGCAAAGATTGGGAAAGTGCAGTTTTAAATGGATCTAAAGCGCTTAAATATATGTCCAGCATTTTGCCACTGTTTCTAATGGGGAGAGTAGCTGTGAAATGGTTAATTGTGGCATAAATTATTTCTATAATTCAGGTAGAATAATAATATAATTTTTATATTTAGGTGTGATTGCCACACAAAGACTTTAGAATGCTTTACAGATAACATGTCATCAAGTATGTACTCACCGTTTCCGTGGGGCATCCAAAATACCTCTTTTCTCCTAATGAAGGCAAAGAATATAAGTCTTATAAATTACTGAAATCAAGTAGGATGACAGTGTTAAAGATGATAATAGAAACCATAACGTTCATTTTTCTTTATATATCTAAGTAAAAGACATATATTTTTCTAATGTAATACATGTGAACTAGAGAAATTCATCAAAGAGCTAGCAAATTATTAGAAGAGCATCAAAAAAGGAACCTATAATTAATACCTAGGGAGAATTAGATTTTAATCAAAATTTAACTGTATTCTCTGGGTATTCTGTGAATTTTTAAATTTATATCCAGAACAGGAAAACTGGCTTTTCAGTAAGTGAGATGCCCCACAAGTTGAGAGATAGGTAGACAGAGACAGAATTTATTATTGTTTTATAAGTAGATAAACTGAACTTAAAAATTTTTCTTTTATCAGTTTTACTGGCTATGATAAGGGTTTAATAAAATTGCATAGCTTCTGCCAAAAATGATGAAAGTCATTTTTAACTTACGTTAAATATGTTGTAGTGTGTATAAGTTTTTACCAGGTCATATACACTGAACGGTAAACATGAATAGGAAAAGGATAGAAATACTCTTCTTTGATAAAGGCAATGGTAACAAGACCCTTAACAGCTAGGAGATAAATCAAGAGTAAGAGAAGTTCTTCAAAAGAACAAAACAAAGAAAGATGCAACCTGATCATAAAAGCATGTTGAAGCTTTGAGAAAGAAGAAAAGCTTTGGCCTCAAATGAAAAGAAAGAAGAATTCCTCAAGCACGGATCATAACTACTGAAGTTCAGCAGCCCTGGGCAACTTAGGTGTACAGATGACTGATTAAATGCGAAGCTGTATGGTATGAGTCTACAGTCTTAAGCATTTAGGTATTTCTCCTAATGCTATCCCTCCCCTAGCCTCCCACATCCCAACAGGCCCTAGTGTGTGATGTTTTCCTCCCTGTCTCTATGTGTTCTCATTGTTCAGCTCCCACTTATGAGTGAGAACATGCTGTGTTTGGTTTTCTGTTTCTGTTAGTTTGCTGAGAATGATAGTTTCCAGCTTCATCCATGTCCCTGAAAAGGACATGAATGCATCCTTTTTTATGGCTGCATAGTATTCCATGGTGTATATGTGCCACATTTTCTTTATCCAGTCTATCATTGATGGACTTTTGGGTTGGCTCCAAGTCTTTGCTATTGTGAAGAGTGCGGCAATAAACATACGTGTGAATGTGTCTTTATAGTAGAACGATTTATAATCCTTTGGGTATATACCCAGAAGGATTATATGGGACTGCTGGGTCAAATGGTATTTCTGGTTCTAGATCCTTGAGGAATCACCACACTGTCTTCCACAATGGTTGAACTAATTTACACTCCCACCCACAGTGTAAAAGCATTCCTATTTCTCCACATCCTCTCGAGCATCTGTTGTTCCCTCACTTTTTAATGATTACCATTCTAATTGGCATGAGACAGTATCTCATTGTGGTTTTGATTTGCATTTCTCTAATGACCAGAGATGATGAGCTTTTTTTCATGTTTGTTGGCTGCATAAATGTCTTCTTTTGAGAAGTGTCTCTTCATATCCTTCACCCACTTCTTGAGGGGATTGTTTTTTTCCTTGGAAATTTGTTTATGTTCCTTATAGATTCTGGATATTAGCCCTTTGTCAGATGGATAGATTGCAAAAATTTTCTCCCATTCTATAGGTTGCCTGTTTACTCTGATGATAGTTTCTTTTGGTGTGCAGAAGCTCTTTAGTTTAATTAGATCCCATTTGTCTATTTTGGCTTTTGTTGCCATTGCTTTTGGTGTTTTGGTCATGAAGTCTTTGCCCATGCCTATGTCCTGAATGGTATTGCCTAGGTTTTCCTCTAGGGTTTTTATGGTTTTAGGTCTTATGTCAGGTGAACTAAGTGTTTACAAAGACTTTCTAAAAAAAAAAAAAAAAGCATCCCTGAGATTAAAGTTATAGTGATTTGAAGGGAGGTAAGCTTAAGACTTTTTAATATTCATTGTCAGAACAAGTGTTGTTCAAGGCCTTGCATGAATTCACATTGTATGGCTCTGACTTTTATCAAATATACAATTCAAAGTTCTCTGTCATCTAAAAATTGAAGATAACAAGTATTTGAAGTTTTAACCCTCAAGGTTCCTGGCAACAAAGCACAACAGGGGTGACAACAGACAAATTTAATGAACAAACAGTTTACAAGTCATAGGCAAGTTTTAAAAATAAAAGAAGATATGGTGAATAATCTCAGGGCTAGGGACCATAAAGAGCCAATGCTTAGAGAGAGAAAGGCAAGATTAATTATCAAGATACATACTTGTCAGGGAGAATCTCATTTTAGCAGCTATGGCCTTTGGTATAGGAACAAAGTCATAGGCAGAACCACACTGAAGCAAAGACGGATGGAAGTAGAAAGGGGGATATACACCAGGACCTCCTCATTTTCCCGTTCTCTTGTTTCCTGCTAATGCCTCCTATAGACGGAACCCAGTGGAAACCAGAGGGAAATGAGGCCCATTGCTTCATTCCTTAGAAGGCAGGCTCCCAGTGCACAGAACAGGGTGAGAACAAAAGTATAAGGTGGAAGAGTCAAATAGAGAGTACCTAGTACAACCTCTGCCCATTTGAAACATTCTCAGAGTTGCTTCAGTAGTTTTCTGAAAGTCAAGAGAACGTTTGGGCAAAAACAAGGTCCATTTATTCTATAATTTATTTTGTGCCTTGTTCATAATTAACCAACATAAGAGTTTAACTGGCAGTCTACAACTATCGGATGGTAAGTACATTAAAATATGGGGTATTGAATATTCCAAGGATAAAAAAGATGATTAAAAACAATGAGGAGTTTACATTATGGATTGACACCTTTGTTTCTGTACTAAAACCAAAACAATGACATAAAATGAAATTCCAGATGTGAGAATGAATTACACTAGTATAGAATGGGCAAGAGAGAGCATTAAAAAGTGACACCTTTAAATCTGAGTTAATAGAGAACACTGCAATGATCCCATTGTTGATTAGAAACAAAGAGTAACAAAAACTGTGGGACTATTTTACATTCAGTTTAGCAAGATTTGGTATTTGCAAAGTGACAAAGCATTGAAATCAGTCTTCATGAAAGAAATATCTAAACACTGAGCAGCACAGAACAGTCAAGAAACTATTAAAGGTGAAGTCAGGACATTAAAACAATCAGGACAGTTAAGGCCAGGTGTGGTGGTTCACGCCTGTAATCCCAGCACTTTGGGAGGCTGAGGCGGACAGATCACGAGGTCAGGAGATCAAGACCATCCTGGCTAACATGGTGAAACCCCATCTCTACCAAAAATACAAAAAATTAGCCGGGCGTGGTGGCGGGCGCCTGTAGTCCCAGCTACTCAGGAGGCTGAGGCAGGAGAATGGCGTGAACCCAGGAGGTGGAGCTTGCAGTGAGCCGAGATTGTGCCACTGCACTCCAGTCTGGAAGACAGAACAAGACTCTGTCTCAAAACAACAACAACAACAACAATCAGGGCAGTTAACACAAGAACATTTGTAAATATGTAGTTCTTAGGTTGCAAGTAAATGTTTTTATATCCAAAATGCACCTGGAAATAAGCACTAGACGATGGAAGACATGCAAAGGAAGACATGGTTATAAAGATCAGTTTGGGTTAACAGATTAAGTTTTAGTCATAAGTCAGAGGACACTACATAGCCAGGATCCTAGGTAATTTAAGCTAGAATACAGATAAATTGAGTATATTCTTCAATGTTCTGGCCTGAAGCTTAGTTCTCTAAATTTCTGCTGAGGGCTATGTGACAGACTCTTTTCCAGAAGCTAGAGGCAGAGATGAATAAACCATGATTACTGCCCTCAAGGAGGCTGTAGGGCTAGTGGGGGAAAGGGATGCCTTAATCCTTTTCTCTAAAATGTTCCATTGAAAGAGGCTCTGATGAGATGGGAAAAGCATGAAAAATGGCCAGGGCTGAGAATCATGGATGCCCAAATCACACTCTGCCACCACAGTTCCTTCCTCAAGTTCCCTGAAGGAGACGTATATTCAAGGAAAAACATCTGAAAAGAAAAAATCTTGAAAGCTTTGGCAAATAAACTCCAGTAGAGTCTACACACTAAACACACTCTCCCACCATTCCCATAGGAGAGAACTACACTGATGGTCTCATGAATAAACTCTCTTTCTGCTCATCTTGACATTACTAGTTTGTACCATAACTGAAAAAATATTCCTATTTCTGTTATCTATTACCGTGTAACCAACCACTCTAAAACCTAATGGCTTAAAACACTCCTGCTTATTTCATTTTCTCTTGTAATTCTGCAGGATGATGAGGCTCTGTTCTTCTCCTCCACTTGTTGGCTGGGGCTGCAGCCATCCAAAAGCTCAATTAGGCTGAAACATCCAAAATGGCTCGCTCACATGTCTGGCAGTCCATGCTAGCTACTGGCTGGAAGCTCAGATGTGGCGGTTGTCAAGAACACCTGCATGTGTCCTGTGCTTTCTCCACGTGACTGGGGCATTGCACAGGCTGTCAGCTGTTGTCTGAGAAAGCATCCCAACAGCAAATGTTTGAAGGGAAAGATGCAGAAGCTGCCAGTGATCTTAACATCTCAGCCTAGAACAGGCACAGTGTCACTTTCACCTCATTCTGTTGGTTAAGAAGTTATGGGGTTGACCCAAAATCAAGAGAAAGGAAACTAACCTGAAATAGAATTACCAGCCATCTTTCATTCGCTCCAATCCTTGAACATAAAACATTCACACCAGCAGTCCCAAGAATGAAATGAGGGTATGATGATGATGGGGTGCTGCAGAGAGTAGCCCCAAGTTCTCTCTAGAGGCCAGGATCTTTTATATAGGGAATTTGAGTAGCAAGTTGTCAGTGTTATTATAATTGTCCAATAATGTCAGCCAGTCAGAGGCCAGGGGAGAGTTGCTTAGTTACTGACTGACTAAACTATAAATCAGAATTTGCAAGTGGAAGAATACAGGCAAATTAAAAAAAAAAAAAAAGTCAAGGGAAATAAATGCTCAAAATGAGATG
Organism: Theropithecus gelada; assembly: GCF_003255815.1. Lineage (NCBI taxonomy): Eukaryota > Metazoa > Chordata > Mammalia > Primates > Cercopithecidae > Theropithecus > Theropithecus gelada. The sequence continues at coordinate 98,970,029 of NC_037672.1, read as the reverse complement.
ACTTTGGGGAAATAAGTCGGATCGGAAAGTTGGTGCTAGGTCTGACCTCCCTGACTCTGGGAAGGTCCGACTTTTCCCATAAAGTGAGTTTCAGTTAAGAGTAAATTAAAATGCTGTGGAATTAATACAGCATTTAGCAAAAAATGGCTTTTTGGAGAATCTGAAACTGAAATATGCAATATGAATAAGGTTAATTCAGTGTCATGTCATTTGAACTGTTATTCCTGTGTGCTTCAATGTTCTCTCTTTCCCTGCAACCACTTAAAGATGTTTTTTATTTTAAAAACGACAATGATACACTACAGCATTTCTTTAACTGGAAGCACAGTCTGTCCAATCAAGAGGAACTCTAGCCAACAATCTCTTGTAGACTGTGAAGGAATAGAGACTAAAAGAAGTTGAGGTGACTTCAAGTCAAATGTGTTTTTTTCCTGTTTGAACTCACTTAACTTTTCAAAATTAAGCCAAGTTAAAACACAACAATAAACCTTACTATTTCAAACTCATTTAAGTGTTTGTATATATTACATCAATCAGTTTTAAATATGTTTTTTAAATTTGCTGCCTTTAAATGTATTGTTATTTTATTTGTCAGAGATTTTCTTGGGGAGCAAGCTTCCAAGTTTATAATGGAAGTAACAAGAAGATCAGCTTTCATCAGTAGAGAATTGCTTTTATAGGCAATATTCATTTCACAAAGAGAGGTTCATCTGTATTCTCTAGCTGACAGTTCATAGCTAGTAGCTGTTCTTTGGGACTACTTTTCTGCTATTACCTTAATATCAAAATATTTGAGATTAGTTTATTTGGTAGGGAGGAAAAGAGAGATTGTGAAACAAATAATTTCCAATGGCTGAAACAGGAGTAGTTAGGCAAAGTTCCAGAGAGCAGTCAAGGCTGTAACTACCCAGCTCCTACTGACATCAATGTGAGTAATAAAACTAAATCCTCTGGAGATACTTTTAAATTTTAGCCTGCAGTATCTTTGGAAATGTTTCACAGTGAAATTATATTTCCAATTCCACAGCCAATACTCATTCTAACCATCTCTGTCCCATCCTCCCAAACATACGATAGCATCTAACTCTGGTCATTTGCAGTGATGACTTCAATTTATATAAACTGAGCATAGAGAAGGGGAAGGCAAGCAGCTATTTCTGATTTGCCCATTTAAAACAGTGTTGCGACAGTGTTTTCTTCCCTTTGACCAATTGACAAAGGAACTGTGCATAGTCTTGATCAAGTGTTCTAAGCCCCACCCAAAGAATCTTCAAAAAGGATGATTGGTAAACACTATAGGAATGGGTCAATCCTTCAGACGGAACATGTGAACATGGACAGGAGAGAGAAATAAGAGAGATAGGAGTGAGAGCACATGAATGAGGTCTCTCTCTCTCTCTCTCTCTATCTCTCTCTCTCTCTTCTATCCTCTTTTTATTGCTTTTTGTTTGTTTGTTTGTTTTAGACGCAGTCTCTCTCTGTTGCCCAGATTGGAGTGCAGTGGCACGATTTTGACTCACTGCAAGCTCCGCCTCCCGGGTTCACACCATTCTCCTGCCTCAGCCTCCTGAGTAGCTGGTTCTACAGGCACCCGCCACCACTCCTGGCTAATTTTTTGTATTTTTAGTAGAGACGGGGTTTCACCATGTTAGCCAGGATGGTCTCGATTTCCTGACCTCGTGATCTGCCCGCCTCAGCCTCCCAAAGTGCTGGCATTACAGGCGTGAGCCACCCCACCTGGCCTTTTTATTGCTTTTAACCTTTCCCAAAAGAGCCTAAACCACATCTATCATAAAAGAATATGTGCTGTCTGTTTATTAAACTTCATAGGTCTCTTTGCCACTCACCTAATGAAGATGTATTTGGAGTACTAACCCTATAGGGGGATTGCGAGGATTAATGAATGTGAAGTGCTGAGAAGAGGGCCTGGCAGATAGCAAATGTTCAATCCATGCTATCTGTGCTTATAAATCCTTACACAGGATTTGGATTAATATGCCACACAGTCTATGCCTGGGCCTCTTCTAAACTGATCATTTAAACCACACACACACACACACAGACAATTTTGCCTACAGACTTTTGTCCATCCTATTTCCATGCATATAAAATCATTCAATTTTATATCCAGAATTTTTAAAAGTAGGTAAAAATAATGGAATTAGTGCAGCCAATGCCTGGCAGTTTGGTAATATATAAAAAACCCTTGGAAAATTCACTGCCTCAAGAAATGATGATAGTGGTTGTGATGGTGGTAGTGGTGGTGGCGGTTCACATTTACTGAGCATCACATGTCACCCAGGAATTGTGCTTTGCTTATTTTATGGTTATGTCAGAACTACACATCAGCCTTTTGATATATTTCTGTATCTGTTTTTATAGATTAAAAAAACCATGATTTAGAAGGATATTATAAATTGCCTGTACCTCCCTGTTTCTCCTGCAGTCAAATTCAAGTTTTTAAAATGTTATCCAATTACTCGACTCTACTTCCTTAATAGCATTGTCCCACCCCATCACTGAAATGAAACAAACCCACCTATGGTCTCATTATTGCTAACTCAAGTTAGCCCCTTCTCACCTTATCCTGCTTTACGATCTCACTGTCTAGCAAGTGATACTACTTTGATCATTTCCTCTCCCTTAAAAATGCTCACTATCCTTGGTTTTCATGATTCTTCCTTCTCCTGGTTTTTGCCTTTGTCTACCTATTGTCATCACTTTTTTGTCATCACTTTTGTTTTGTTGTTGTTGTTCTTTTTTTTTTTTTTTTTTTTTTTGAGACAAGAGTCTTGCTCTTTCGCCCAGGCTGGAGTGCAGTGGCACAATCTTGGCTCACTGCAAGTTCCACCTCACAGGTTCACACCATTCTCCTGCCTCAGCTTCCTGAGTAGCTGGGACTACAGGCGTCTGCCACCACACCAGGCTAATTTTTTGTGTGTGCTTTTTGTTTTGTTTTGTTTTGTTTTAGTAGAGACAGGGTTTCGCCATGTTAGCTAGGATGGTCTCAATCTCCTGACCTTGTGATCTGCCTGCCTCAGCCTCCCAAAGTGCTGGGATTATAGGCGTGAGCCACCGTGCCCAGCCTGTCATCACTTTTAAGTAGGTTCCTATTCCTCTTTGTCCCTTAAGGGAGTAGCTTTCAAATATTTTTATTGCAACCATGGGAGGAAATATATTTTAGATCACAATTCTTATTCAAATACATATTAATGCACTTCATGAAAAATGCTTCCTTACTATGTTCAATGTATTCTGATACATTTACTTTATCTCATTGAAAAGCATACTGTTGGTCATAACTTATTAAATTAAGTTTATTGTTCACACATTTTTCAGCTTTCTGTCTCAACATTATGTTTTCTCTTGCATATGGCTCAAATTTTGAAGTGACCACTCTGCCTGGTCACAACTATCTAAACATCTGTCACATACTAGCACATGGTGGTAGCAAAACCCAAGAGAATAGGTAATAGTCTTAGCTAAGCTTCAAAAGCTTTGAGAAGAATTATAATTAAGTCCCCAGAACATTTTTTAAACGATCCCATAGATGTCGAAGAGGCATTTTGCTAAATGTTTTCAATTGAATGAGCAAATGCCATGTTAGGGAATCGGTATTAAGTGTTAGAGAATAGATATATTTTCTAATTTCAAATCAACAAAAACATCTAATCTGAAAAAAAGCTTTAAAATTAGAGTAAAATATAATATCAGAATTATTTTATTATTTTACTATTCCATTGCATTATTTTACTCCTAAAAAGAAAGCAGACAAGCCTGTGTATCTCTTGTCATCATTTCAAACTTCACTTATTCATTCATGCATACATTTGATCAGCAACAGCTATTTAAGCATTTTCTATGTACAAGTAATGTGCTTGAGGCCACATATCAAGTGTTCTTTTTATTCTGAAAAGGTCCTGTGGCTTGACAATTAACATTTAGATCCAAATAGGTGACTTATTAGCTATGATCCAGTTGTATTATATGCAGTAAATATTAATCACCAACTAGATTTTAAGTCAGAAAACAAAATCCCAATAAGTGGATTTCTGTCTACTTTTAAGATGTGTTTTCATGGCTTTAGCAAAATTTATTTAGATAACAACCTCCTATTTACTGTTTTCTAATCTCAAAGAAAATGAAAGATTGTGTTTTATCTTCCCAGATCCTACAGAGTAATAGTATTTTTAATCTAGTAGAATTCTTTTCCAGGCAGGATATACAAACTCTTGTAAAGTAAACTAATCATGCAGAATGTTACCAATGAGTAATTCTATAGACACTTTAGGAATGACTGTGCCCTGACAATGGTGACTAACGACAGGGTTCATGCTACACTCTTGGCCCAGTATGATACGCCAGGTACAGCTTATCTGAGATGATTTCTCTGTTTGGAATGGCAGCTAACCATGGCAGTCCAGATAGTAGACACAAACATTAGCTTAACACCACACTAAGAAGAGTCTAAAGATATACGTGCCCTACAACACAGCAAATCCACTTTGAAATATACGTTCTTGTATATATGCCAAGAAAACCTGCATGTGTGAGGATGTTACTCTAAGTGTTGTTTGCAACAGTGAAAACCTGTGCTTATTTGCAGCATTATTCCCAATAGCCAAGAGACTGAATCATCCTAAGTGTCCACTAATGGACAAATAGATAAAGAAAATCTATTATATATACTTAACGGAACCCTATTCATCTATTAAAAAAAAAAAACTATGAAATTCTCTCATTTGCAGCAACATGGCTGAAACTGGAGGTCATTATGTTAAGTAAAATAAACCAGGCACATAAAGACAAATATTGTATATTATCACTCATATGTAGGAACTAAAAAATTTGGTCTCATGGAGGTAGAAAGTTGAATAAATACCAGAGGCTGGGAAAGGTATGTGTGTGGGAGGAAGGGATGAATAGAGGTTGGCTAATAGGTACAAACTTATAGTTAGTTAGAAGAAATAAGTTCTAATGTTCTATAGTAAAGTAAAGGGACTACAGTTGGCAAGAACATACTGTATATTTCAAACCACCTGGAAGAGAAGACTTAAAATGTTCTCAACACATAGAAATGATAAACACTCAAGGTGATGGACACCATAAACACCTTGATTTGATCATTACTCATTCTATGCATGTAATAAAAAATTATAGGTACCCCCAAAATATGTGACATAGTATATATGAATTGTTTTAAAAACTTAGAGGAACTAAGTTGGACATGGAACTCAAATGTCCAACACACAAACACACAATATAAACTTCTATTGTGTGAATACTGTAAAATAAATAACCGACTTATAAATGCATCATTGAACATAAATATGACTACTGAATGACAAAAATACAATTTAGAGAAATCAGATAATATGCTATATCACATGTGCAACTTTTAAAAGCACACTGTGAGAATATGGTAAATTATAAAACATAGATAGAAAAAATACACATCAACTTTAGAAGAGAAGTATCTTCTAGAGAGGAAAGAGAGTATAAGAAGGGAGGGAAAGAATTGCATTGGCACCCTTGATAGTCTTTTTAAGGATCTGAAATACATGTGGCCAAATGCTCACAATTGTTAAATCTGGGTGGTAAGTAATTTGTATATTTTAATTTATTCTCTTTGATCTTTCTTATAATTCAAATATTAGTGACTTTTAAACTATATTTTGAAATAACACAAGTGGCATGGAAACTTGGATCAGATCTAAACCAGAGTTAATATCCAATGTAAGAAAATTGAAGCTAGAGTCATCAAAAAGTCTTCATTCATCTCATCCAGCTGATAGCACAATTATGATTTCAGGAGGTTTGTCCAATTTGAAGTAGGCTCTAGATGAGGTTATTTATTAACCAGCTGGTGGGTTGGTCTGGGTTGTAGTCAGGAATTATAGATCTCACCCAGGATGGAAAATAGCAGTATCAAGAAGAAACCAATCACAAGTACCAGGTAATAGCTATAACACTAGCAAGATCACAAAACCAATGTAGAATATGAATCCATCATTGAAAAATAATCAGGATGAAGTCTTGATCCTGTGTTAGTGTTATTTAATATAAAAAATAAAGCAGAATTATTTAATATGGAAGAAAGTTAGTATACCGCCTGGGCTCCCCTGATAAGCAGGGAACACCAATAACTGTGTTACAAAAATAAAACTAAGTTGAGATCATACTCAATGTTTTTTATGGCCTTTCTCGTTTCCTCTATGCCTTTGTCAAACTCTACAAAATGAGGTATTGTGCCATGTAGGCTCTTCATATGCATTGCTTCATTTTATCTTTATGTTCAGGTTTGATATTATCATCAAATTTTATAGATTGGGGAAATGAGGCATTGTTTCCAAGTGTTGGAACTGGACTTTACACCCAAATAGAAAAGGAAGGGAAGGAAAGGGAAGTGAAAAGAAGGGAGAAAGAAAGAAAAAAAAGGGAAGGAAGGAAGGAAGGAAAGAGGGAAGGAAGGAAGGAAGGAAGGAAGGAAGGAAGGAAGGAAGGAAGGAAGGAAGGAAGGAAGGAAGGGGTAACTATATACACTATATTTCAGTAAAAGGAACATTTAAAATATTCAGAGGAAAAACAAAACACCTCATGTAGTATAAGGCCAATAAAATTTCTTATTTCTTCCATATCCAAATCCATTTTTGCTGTTAATACAAGTGGAAACATTGACCAACAGTGTCTCTCCCTAAAGAATTGGTAGAAACTATCCTTATGCAAACAACACTCTTGACTCTGTTTCAAAGATTTATGTAGCCTTTTTTACATCTTTAAACTGAAAATAACAGATGAACAAATGTAAAATGACCATGAACCAAAATGAAGTATATGAATGATTTACCATAAATTTAAATGAACATTCAGTTGAGGAGGTAGGAAGAAAACTGAACATATACCAGTCCAGTGAGAATTTTATTTTTACATTTTATGTTTGACACTCTCGTCTTATGAGAAAAACTCATTTTGACATTTTTTTAAAACAAAGGGAAGTTTTAAAAGCTATAGTTGGCTTGCATTTTCGTGAGTGTCTGTTGTTCTCATGAGGAAAAATGCAGTGTAGACCAAAAGTCTGAAAGACTGAATATCCTTTGGGAATACAATAATTTGGGCAACTTGAGAAAAATGAGAGAAAAAAATTATCTAGAGAATAAGTTCCAAGTAATATAGCAAAATTATAAATGAATTATGGCTAACTATATAGGAGAGAAAACTTTTTAATTGGAGATATTTTTAATATAGAGAACCTTTAGTATTATCATAGATAATATTTTTGTTTTTGACAGTTGAAAATAAAATGCATTTGTGTGATAAGAATGAATGGCGGCTCCTGGACTCCCTCTTGCTGCACACCCTTCACCACTACCCCCAATCAAAAGGAAGAGCCAATGAATTGGATAAATGTAATTGAGACCGTAATCACTCTTTAGATAACAGAAAGTGACGTATTTTTGTGACTCTGGTGGGCCCCAAGGCAGAACAGAAAAGAAGTCTTACGATTTCCGGTGAAATTCTTTTTTTTGTTTTGTTTTGTTTTCTTTTTTCTTTTTTTTTTTTTGAGACAAAGTCTTGCTCTGTCACCCAGGCTGGAGTGCAATGGCATGATCTTGGCTCACTGCAACCTCTGCCTCCTGGGTTCAAGCAATTCTCCTGCCTCAGTCTCCCCAGTAGCTAGGATTACAGGCGCACGCCACCACACCCAACTAATTTTTGTATTTTTAATAGAGATAGGGTTTCACCTTGTTGGTCAGGCTGGTCTTGAACTCCTGACCTCGTGATCCACCCACCTCAGCCTTCCAAAGTGCTGGAATTACAGGCGTGAGCCACTGCACCCGGCCGATTTCCAGTGAAATTCTAAGACCCTATGAATTCAAAGTTTACTAATTGCAAAAAGTTCCTCAATATAGGTTTCCAATATGGTTTCATGATGGGGAGCGTATGATTAAGCTGAAGTACCAAAGTGAAATAAATGTTACATTCCAAAAGAGACATTAGATAAAATGCCAAAGTAATAAAGGAATTTAACCTGGGGGAACAAAAACAGTTACATGCTTCTTGGGCATGTTAATCACACAGAGATTAAAAGAGCCAGGTTAGGTGAGGGATTAGTGAAGAAGAGGGGTTTTTGGAGAAAAGTCTTTGGAGCTAAACATAAAATAAAATAGTAAAGTTTGAGGGGATTGTCAGTAAGAGATATCCATACATGGAGGCAGACTTCCGCATAACCCATAAAAATTCTCCACAAAAGAACGAATCAGCTTCAGACATTCACTTGGATTGGAAAATGTAGAGCCATCATTTGGCATCAAAATAAGAACTTTTCTGCTCTCCATGATCTATCTATTTTCCTTCCTTTATGTCCACCCACCCTAAACCCAGCTGAGACAGAAAGAGTAGGCAGCAATTGAGGACGGAAATAATTCAGAAGAAAAGAAGTGACTGAACAATCTCCCTTCCCAACAGGCTTAGAATAAGAATAATGATGGGTCATGAAGTCACTAAAAGCAAGCAAAACCAAATACCTTGTGCTTTTTCCTAAATGATAAAAATTAAAATAGGCTTCTTTACAGAACTCTAAATAAGTAACTCAATTTTAACTTTCTTTATACATTTATATAGGTAATTTTTCAAATTATCATTTACAAATCTATTTCATTTATCTTTATTGAATCCCTACATATCAGTCATCAGCTCTATTAGGAAAACAATTTTTGTCTTATTCTCTGTGCGTCAATGGTAACATGCATGCAGTAGACATCCAGTAGTGTTTTTTGTTTTTATTTTTTGCCTCTGCACTAGAGCTAAAGAGGTAAGAGTAGAAATTTGAAGAACCAAAATATTACCACATTCGTTTACATAAGTCCATCTTTTCATGCAAAATGACCCCATCTTGGAGAATGTAAATGTAAGCCAAAAAATTAAATTTCATCAATATTCATTGCAGTCAACCTTCAGTATTCACAAGTTGTGCATCTATGAATCCAACCAACCACAAATCGAAACTGTGGGATGGTTGTATCTGTACTGAACATGTATGAACATTTTTCTTCTTGTCATTATTCCCTAAACCAGGGGTTCCCAAACCCCAGGCTGCAGACTGGTACTGGTCCATGGTCTGTTAGGAACTGGGTTGCATAAAAAGAGGTGAGTGGCAGGAGACAAGTATTACTGCCTGGGATCTGCCAGTGCAACATTAGATTCTCATAGGAGTGTGAAACCTATTGTGAACTGCACAGCGAGGGATCTAGCTTGCACACTCCTTATGAGAATATAACTAATGCCTGATATGAAGGTGGAACAGTTTCATTCCAGACCCACCATGCCACCCCGTCCATGGAAAAATTCTCTTCCACGAAACCATCCCTGGTGCCAAAAAGGTTGGGGACCACTGCCCTAAACAATACAGTATAACAACTATTTACATAGTATTTACATTATATTTACATAGTATTACAAGTAATATGAGATTTTACGTATATGGGAGGACCTGCATAGATTACATGAAAATACTACACTATTTTCTATGAGGGACTTGAGCATCTGCAAACTTGGGTATTTACCAGGGTCTTGGAACCAGTTTCCAGGAATACTGAGGGACGACATCATACGGAATAAGTAAAGGAGTAAAAGACCTTACTGTATATAACACTGACAACTCAAATGAGGAATCTGTGCAAAAGAACAGTCTGGGAAGTAAAATTTGTGACCTGTCACTATTAATTACCTAATAATATAGCAATGTTGGCAATGTTCTTTTTGTGGTGATCTTTATTACAATAAGTTGTCATTTAACCTTTAGGATGCTAATTTCAGAAGAAATTTATTTATCGAATCCATTTTATTTTGATCTGGTTCAATTTACTTTCCATGTCAAGTTATTATTACTTCTAAACACAATATGCGGTACTTACAAAATCATTCCACTTTTATTAGAAAATATTAGTGTCTTACAAATGCTACTAAATTCAATTACCAAAATCTAAGCAGTCTCTTTAAAAAAATTCTGTATTTAGGCCGGGCGTGGTGGCTCATGCTTGTAATCCCAGCACTTTGGGAGGCCAAGGGGGATGGATCATGAGGTCAGGAGATCGAGAGCATCCTGGCCAACATGGTGAAATCTCATCTCTACCAAAATACAAAAAATTATCTGGGCGTGGTCGTGCATGCTTGTAGTCCCAGCTACTCGGGAGGCTGAGGCAGGATAATTGCTTGAAGCAGAGGGGCAGAGGTTGCCCTTGAGCAAAGGTCGCGCCACTGTACTCCAGCCTGGCGGCAGAGCAAAACTGCGTCACACACACACACAAAAAGACTCTGTTTTTATAATGGTGGTATAATGATGCACATCTACTTTCCACTAAACAAACTGTAAACATGCTAGCTCAGCCAAAATTCATGGAGAATTTATCCACTCTGGCATTCTCACTTCCTATACTTTGTGTTAAGTGAAAACTTTACACAAAAATTAATCATTCCCTATGGGCAGGACTTTTGTCAAACGGTAGTGTAGCGACACTAACGTTGTCTTGACTTTATAAACTAAAAATAAAATCCTAAGTCCTCTACCCACTGAAAGGACACCCTCTTGACCAAAGGAACCCCAGGAAACCTTAAAAATTTAGTTCCCAGTCATGATGGAATAGAGAGTTGGACACATTACACACTGATTACATGTCCAACTCATTACACTCTTTTCTTTTTGTGGTTTACACACAACTGACACAACTGACCAGAACTAATGTTAAAATAGAGATCATAAGATGGACAGAACAGACTCTTGTGGCAATAAGATATCAAACTATAAGACCTAAGGCCATGCCAGGCAAGGGTTAAGTCATGCACCCCTACACTTACAGAACAGACTATGTTCTAACTGCCATGAGGTTTTTGTTGTTGTTTTTCTCTAGTAGCTAAACAAGCACTGGCCTTAAGATAAGCAATATTAAAGCAATTTGCAGCTACATCAGATGCTAACTGACCCTTTGTTCCACCAGCCATAATTACAGCTTTGATTGAACAAGAGACTGATTTCAGTAACTTTCTCCTGATAGTACACCACCAAAGATGAACTGGCTCTGGCTGGTTTACAGAGACTGTGCACTTGCATGCCTTTGTGTCTTGAAAAGAACTTCTGACATATAGGTCTAATTGTAATACATTTAAATGCTATGTCTCCACCCCGAAGTGAACACAGGTCATATGTTACATGCATGATTTTTAACACTTATGTGTCAGGACCACCTTCATGAATATTCATAGCTCCTTTTATAACCTGTCGAATAGGTATGTTTAGCCAACCTGTTCAGCATAAAACTCCTAACCTAGCCTCTCCTCCTTCAAAGTGCCTGTCTCTGGTCTTTGCTGGAGGCTGTGCTTCCCAGCCTGCAGGATGGCCACCTTGTAGGCTGCAATCCTTTCCCAGAAATAAGGTCTCCTCCCCTTTCTAAATGTATGAATTATGGGATTTTTTTTCATTTAACACCTTCATCTAACAAACCCTAAAGAGAAGCTGATAATTCTGCAGAGGACTTGGATTCGGTCTTTGTGAAAAAGCTTTCTCTAGTTCGTAAGACTTATGGAAGTTAAACATTTCCTACAGCAAGGCAAAAGAAAGTTGTCCTAGTCCTTTCATGCTACTATAACAAAACACCTGAGACTGGGTAATTACAAATAATAAAAATTTACTCTCTTACAGTTTTATAGGCTGAGAAATTCAAGATTACGGTACCAGCAGGTTTGATGTCTGGAGAGGGCCAGGTCTCTCTCTCCTTTCATGATAGCACTTTGAACGTTGTGTCCTTACATGGCAGAATGGATGGAAGTATAAAAATGGCCTTATTCTATGAGAGGCCACTTTTATAAGGGCCCTAATCTCCATTCACAGGGGCTCTGCCCACATGACTTAATTACCTCCTAAAGGCCCCATATTTTAATACTATCACATTGGTGACTAAGTTTCAATACATAAATTTGGGGGGATATTCAAACCATAAAAATATTTTTTTCAAGTAAAGAATAACATGCACTGTCAGGCTGGGAGATATTGAGTGAACGTGCTTGGGTTATGGGTCTGCCAATTAGTTCCGAGAGAGGCCCTGTCAGGCTGCAGAAAGCCCAGAGAGGGAATTATCAGGACTTCTTATATCTCTAAACACATCAACCTAAATCTTCAGCATAATTCTCTGAGATAGTTGCGAAAATTGCCTTCATCAAGGCATGATATCAAGCTTTATAATCTAAGTTTCAAGTAAATATATTACTCTAATTATTATATAGATAGCAGGAATCACATATGTACAATCATATGGCAGTCATTTACAAATAGCATAGCTGAAAATATGTCTTGTCATTGCAAGACTTATTAGAGCCTACAAGGGGCCCACAAAAAGATGTTACATTAGGAAATAAATAACATTATTAATAAAATGGCTTCTCATATAACATTATTAAAATTAATATAAATAAGAAATGAGGAGTACAGGACCTCTTTTTTTTCCATTCTGCAAGACAAGGAGATCATTTTTTAAAGCATTTAACATTTACTGAACAAATATCTGCTATTGAAGAGCAGCCTCCATCAGCTTAGAACGTACAGACAATCTTCTCTCTAGTGAATTGAGTACAGAATGGTCCCTTAAAGTCACAGAAAACCAGAGCACTACATTATTCAGTGACTGAGAGGCCCTAGGTCAGTAGTTCCCAGCAGCAAGTCTATGTAACAGAGCTGAAAAACTAAAGAAATAAAGAAATCACAAGTAGAAAATGGAACAAATGCAGTGGAGGTAATTTTGTTATCAAAAGCTTATATCATTTAATGCAGGAATTCCACTTTTAGGCATTTGTCCAGCATAAATACTAGGTTACGTGTGAAATGATATATAATAATTATTCGCTACAGTATTGATTGCCATAGCAAAATTTTTGGAAAAAAAAAATTCCATCAATAGGGACTGATATTGAAATGTACAGAACATTTATATATTGTCATACTAAGCAGGTATAAAATGGAACTATGAACTCATATGGGACCTTAAAGATATTTAAAGTGGAAAGGAGTACAGAACATTATATATATATATAGCTTTTAAAACTTTGACTTAAATGGAGAAAATAAGAATATATATTCCCATTTGTTCGAGTTATGTTTGAAGAAATTCCAGACATATATCCAAGAAACTGTAACACAAAAGTAATTTTTTTTTTTTTTTTTTTTGAGACAGAGTCTCACTCTGTCACCCAGACTGGAGTGTAGTGGCACGATCTCAGCTCACTGCAACCTCTGCCTCCCGGGTTCAAGTGATTCTCCTGCCTCAGTCTCCCGAGTAGCTGGGATTACAGGCACCTGCCACCAGGCCCGGCTAATTTTTTGTATTTTTAGTAGAGACAGGGTTTCACCGTGTTGGTCAGGCTGGTCTCAAACTCCTGACTTCAGGTGATCCACCCACCTCGGCCTCCCAAAGTGCTGGGATTACTGGCGTGAGCCACCGCACCCGCCACAAAAGTAATTTCAATAGTTACAATAGAGTAGGTATAAGAATTGGGTGAATGAGGCCAGGTGCGGTGGCTCACACCTGTAATCCCAGCACTTTGGGAGCCAAGGCGGGTGGATCACGAGGTCAGGAGATCGAGACCATCCTGGCTAATATGGTGAAACCCCATCTCTACTAAAAATACAAAAAAAAAAAAAAAAAATAGCCGAGTGTGGTGGTGGGCGCCTGTAGTCCCAGCTACTTGGGAGGCTGAGGCAGGAGAATGGTGTGAGCCTGGGAGGTGGAACTTGCAGTGAGCTGAGATCGCGCCACTGCACTCCAGCCTGGGCAACAGAGCTAGACCCTGTTTAAAAAAAAAAAAAAAATTGGGTGAATGAGAGACAATGAAGTGAATACTTTTCACTGTATGTATCAGTCAGAATCCCAGACGAAAACAAATGACAAACTCAAATAAAGCTAAATTCAGAAACGTTTAACAAAAAAATACTTGAAATGGTGTGGAGAGGGTGTAGAGAAACCAAAAGAAATAATTCAGTACCAAGCCTAGTAGTGATGTGGCTGTGACTCCCCCTATATCTACAGATTTGAGAGATGGAGCAGTCAGCCCAACCTGGAAGAGAGCACTGTGTAAGAAAGCACTGGTAAAGGAGAAGTGCCTTTCTGTGAAGGGACACAGGTGGCCTACGATGACCTCATAGAAAGGCATCCAAATAAATAAGTACCCTACCTCTTATTCCTCCTCCTTCAGACCTCCTTCCAAAGTTAACTGGAATCCAGAGGGCAAGGAACCCTGCTTATGTAACTCACGGATCTCAAACTACATGGGCATAAAAAAAGGGGGTATAGTGCAGAGAGGATATGGGCAAAAGGAAGAACATCCACTAGTGTCCTTCATCCATGTATAACGATGACATCAGCAATTCAAGGGACATATAAAATCCCATCTGCTATCATACTATCATTGAGTAATGCCAATTTTGTCATACGCCCACCTAAACTTAAAATTTTAACCAGTGTTCTTGATATAAGATAGAAAACAGAAGGGAATAAAAAAGAATTATGTAACATAAATATAACTGCTACCATTTCCATAAGACATAAATGGTTATTGAAAGCAGTGTACTTGTATTATTCTTCCCATTACCAAGTATGATGTCAAGAAACTTGACTGGACACACTTTTGTGCTGAGTGGGGTGGCTCAAATTTCCATTATTTGAGAATCTAGTCCTTGGTTGTCTTGACCTTATTGGAATGACGCAGTGTTTTCTTGACCAGGACTATTTTGTTTTTGTTTTTGTTTTTTGAGAGAAAGCCTCACTCGGTCACCCAGGCTGGAGTGCAATGGCACAATCTCAGCTCACCGCAACCTCTGCCTCTGTGTTCAAGCGATTCTCCTGCCTCAGCCTCCTGAGAAGCTGGGACTATAGGCGTGCACCACCACGCCTGGCTAATTTTTGTATTTTTAGTAGAGGCGGGGTTTCACCATGTTGGTCAGGCTGGTCTCGAAATCCTGACCTCGTGATCCACCCGCCTCAGCCTCCCAAAGTGCTGGGATTACAGACGTGAGCCACCGCGCCTGGCCTTGACCCAGACTATTAAGCAAGGGAGTAAAATGAGGTACCCTAGTGAAACTCCAAGGTTCCAGACATAGTCCTTCTTCTTCCAGTGTATGTTAACAACCTAATTTCTCCCAGTACTTGGTACCAAATTACCGTATGGCCATACCCTGGATGACCATTAATGCAATGGAATAAAAGTCTAAAAATGGCCAGAAGCTTCTAATACTTCAAAATCATTACTTCCTTAAGTACTAGTTACTCCATATCCACCGTGCTTAAGGGCATGATGACAGTAGTAACATTTCTTAAAACTCATTGTTAGATTTCATCACAGGAGTGGCTACTTTAATGTCAAACCCTTGTTTCTGGCAATAGGAAACAGTCATGATACATGGCCTGCTGGGTTAAGACATGCGCCATAAATTGCAAGGTTTTATCAGTAGTAAAAACTGTAAATAAGCCTAGCTAAATATTTTATTTGTAGAGACAGAGTCTTGCAATGTTTCCCAGGCTGGTCTCAAACTCTCAGTCTTAAGCAATCCTCTTGCTTCAGCCTCCCGAAGTGCTGGGATTACAGGCATGAATCACCATGCCTAGCCAGAAATACTTTTGAGCTGCAAAGTTCATGTTGCTCTAAAAAAGTTAAGATAAAGAATTTTGGACCTGCATTTACATTTTTTTCGTTAGAGTTTTGACTTGCTAAGCAGAAAGAAGAAAATATACATTCATCTCAAGTATACATGAAATAGTTTCCAAGATACATTACATGTTAACCCACAAAACAAGTCTTAACAAATTTAAGGGGATTGAAATTAGAAATTAATAAGAGTGAGAAAATAGGAAAATTCACAAAACATGTAGAAACTAAATAGCACACTCTTGAACAACTCCCAAGTCAAAGAGGAAATCAAAAAGAAATTTTTAAAATTTTTTGAGATAAATTAAAATAAAAACACTACTTCCCAAAACGCATGGGATGCAGCAAAAGCAGTATTAAGAATAAATTTTGTAACAACAAATGCTTACACCAAAAAGAAGAAAATCCAGACACAGTGGCTCATGCCTGTAATCGCAGCTACTCAAGAGATTAAGGCAGGAGAATAGTTTGAGCCCAGGAGTTCGAGGCTACAATGAGCTATGATTGTGTACACTTCAGCCTGGGTGACGGAGTGAGACCCCATCTAAAAAACTGAAGAAGTAGGAAAAGAAGAAGGAGAAGGAGGAGAGAAGGAGGAAGAGGAGGAGGAGGAGGAAGAAGAGGAGGAGGAGGAGGAGGAGAAGAATTTGAAATAACCTAAATTTACACCTCAGGGAACCAAAAAAAAAAAAAAAAAAAAAAACAACAACAAACTAAACCCAAATCTATCAAAAGAAAGAAAATAATGAAGATTATAGATAAATAAGTCAAATAAAGAATTTTAAAACTATAGAAAAGATTTTTTTAAACTGAGTTGGTTTTTTGCCAAAGGAAACAAAATCAACAAACCCTTAATTAGACTAAGAACAAAAGAGAGAAGACCTAAATAAACAAAATCAGAAAGTAAAGTAAATACATTACAACAGATGCCTCAGAAATGAAATAGTTCAGAAGGGACTATTACGGGCCGGGCGCAGTGGCTCACGCCTATAATCCCAGCACTTTGGCAGGCCGAGGCGGGCGGATCACGAGGTCAGGAGATTGAGACCATCCTGGCTAACACGGTGAAACCCCGTCTCTACTAAAAATATAAAAAAATTAGCCGGGCGTGGAGACGGGTGCATGTACTCCCAGCTACTCAGGAGGCTGAGGCTGGAGAATGGCGAACCCGGGAGGCGGAGCTTGCAGTGAGACGAGATCGCGCCACTGCACTCTAGCCTGGGCCACAGAGCGAGACTCTGTGTCAAAAAAAAAAAAAAAAAAAAAGACTATTATCTATTATGGAGAATCATATAACAAAAAGCTGAGTAACCCAGAGTAAATGGACAAATTCCTAGAAACATACAACCTATCAAGACTGAATCAAAAAGAAAAAGAAATAGCCTGGACCAACGAATAACAAGAGACAGAATTAGTAATCAAAAACTTCTCAAAACAGAAAATGCCCAGAAAAATATGATGTCAGAACTGAATTCTACAAATCATTTGTATTTTATGAGGCCAGAATTATCCTGATCCCAGAGCCAGAGGAAGACATCACAAGAAAAGAAAACTGCAGGTCAGTACCTTGGATGGACATTGATGCAAAAATCCTCAATAAAATGCTAGCAAACCAAACTGAACAACACAGCAAAACGATTATATATCATGAACTAATGGGATTTATCCTTGGGATGCAGGGTTGGTTTAATGTATGCAAACTAACCAATATGCTACACCACATTAAGAGAATGAAAGACAAAAATAATATGATTATCTCAATAGACTCAGAAAAATCATTTGATAAAGTTCAATATCCTTTTATGATTAAAAAATTCTCAATGAAATATGTATCGAAGAAACTTTTCACAACATAATGAAGGCCATTTATGAACAATTTCATAGTTAACATCATAATAAATTACAGAAAACTGAAAGCTTTTCATCTAAGATCTGGTACTAGGCAAGGATGCCCATTCTCACAATTTCTAATCAGCACAGTACAGGAAGCACTAGCAAGTGCAGACAAGAAATAGAAATAAAAGGCATCCAAATCAGAAAGGAAGAAGTAAAATTACCTATTTACAGATGACATAATCCTATATGTAGAAAACTCTATAAAGACTCCACCTGACCGGGCGCGGTGGCTCAAGCCTGTAATCCCAGCACTTTGGGAGGCTGAGACGGGCGGATCACGAGGTCAGGAGATCGAGACCATCCTGGCTAACACGGTGAAACCCCGTCTCTACTAAAAAAAAAAATACAAAAAGCTAGCCGGGCCAGGTGGCGGCGCCTGTAGTCCCAGCTACTTGGGAGGCTGAGGTAGGAGAATGACGTAAACCCGGGAGGCGGAGCTTGCAGTGAGCTGAGATCCGGCCACTGCACTCCAGCCTGGGGGACAGAGCGAGACTCTGTCTCAAAAAAAAAAAAAAAAAAAAAAAATTCTACACAAAATATTATCAAATAGAATCCAGAAATATAGAAAAGGATACTATTAAATATATTGTGACTAACTTGTATGCATGGAGTACAGGTTAATATTTGAAAATCAATTAATGAAATTTACTGTATCCACAGGGAAGCAGAGGAAAATCCAAGTCTTATCATTACATGACAGAAAAGATAAAATTTAACTTTGTTTCAAGATGTAAATTCTCAACACACTAAGAACATGGAGAGACTTTCCTTAATTTCAAAAAATGTTTATAAAAACTTACAGCAATTATTATAGTTAACAGTGAAACTCAGAAGTTTTTCCTTCCCAGCACTTTGGCAGGCTGAGGCGGGTGGATCACAAGGTCAGGAGATGGAGACCATCCTGGCTAACACGGCAAAACCCCGTCTCTACTAAAAATACAAAAAAATGAGCCGGGTGTGGTGGTGGGCACCTGTAGTCCCAGCTACTCGGGAGGCTATGACAGGAGAATGGTGTGAACCCAGGAGGCAGAGCTTGCAGTGAGCCGAGATCATGCCACTGCACTCCAGCCTGGGTGACAGAGGGAGACTCCGTCTCAAAAAAAAAAAAAAAAAAAAAAAAGGAAGTTTTTTCCTTTTCCTTTGAGTGTAGCAACAAGGCAAGCATACTTGCTGTTATAATTTCCATATAATGGGCAAAATGCTGGCCTATATATAAATGCCACAGTCATGCAAACAAAAGAAATTAAGAATTAGAAAAACAAAAACTGTTATTATTTGCATATATGTGTCACATGCAAATAATGACAGTATGGGTATAAATTACAATCTCCAAAATAATCTGCAGATAAATCATTAGAATTACTAATAGTTTATCAGTTTTTCAAGATTAAAAAATTAATATATCAGTTGCATTTCTATACTAGCAAAAGAAATTAGAAAATAAAAATTTTAAATATAACATGTACTATTACATTAAAATATGTGCAGAATTTAAGAACAAATCTAGTAAAAGAAGTGCAAAACATATATGGAGTAATTTTATTGAGGAATATTAAAAAGAACTTAAATAAGTGGTGGCATATAAACATGGATGGGGATGCCTAATAATATAAAGTCATTAAATCCTTTATATTGATCTATATATCCAAAGCAATTTATATCCGAATCCCAAGTCGTATTCCCAAACTTTCACCCCCACTGTAGAACTTAACAGGCAAAATCCAGAATTTATATGAAAGTGATAAGTGACAAGAATAGCCAAGACACACATGAAGAAGGAACATCTGGGAGAAGATACCTTAATAGGTAAAAAGACATAGGTTTAATTAAGATTGTATTGCATTGGAGCAAAGGCCAAGAACAGATGAAATGATCATAAAAGAGAAATAAGATTATATATACATGTGGACACTTGCTAGATAGTTAAGTAGAGAAAGAATGGTAAACAATATTGTGACAACTTGGTATCCCACTGGGAGAGTACAATTGGATCTGTTTTTTTTTTAATGGAACAAATTTAGTTTAAGGATGAAAGTGGCTTTTATTAGCAATTCATGAATAGGGCATGAATCTCATCCAAAAACTGAAAGAGCTTCATTAAATATGGCAGAACAGTTGGGTTTTGTAAGGTAGCTTGAGTAAGAATAAGGTAACAGAATAAAACAAAAAAGTAGACTGGTTAACATACTTCAGATTACTTCAGGTTACTTTCCTTGCAAGGGTTAATGTGATATGGTTTGGCTCCATGTTCCCACATAAGTCTCATCTCAAACTGTAATCTCCATAATCCCCACGTTTTAAGGGTGGGACCTGATGTGAGGTGATTGGATCATGGGAACGGTTTCCCCCATGCTGTTCTCATGATAGCAAGAGAATTCTCACAAGATCTGATGGTTTTATAAGGAGCTCTTCCCCTTCACTTGTTCATTCTTCTCTCTCCTGCCACTATGTGAAGAAGGTCCATACCTGCTTCCCCTTCTGCCATGATTGTAAATTTCCTGAGGCCTCCCCAGCAATGCAGAACTGTAAGTGAATTAAACCTCTTTCCTTTATAAATTACCCAGTTTCAGATATTTCTTTATAGTAGTGTGGGAACAGACTAATACAGCAAGTTGGTACCGACGTAGTGGGGCACTTCTATAACATACCCAAAAATGTGGAAGTGACTGTGAAACTGAGTTGACAGGCAGAGATTGGAACAGCTTGAAAGACTCAGAAGAAAACAGAAGATGTGGGAAATTTGGAACTTCCTAGATGCTTGTTGAATGGTTTTGACAAAAATACAGATATGGACAATGAAGTCTGAGCTGAGGTGGTCTGAGATGGAGATGACGAACTTATTGGGAACTGGAGCAAAGGTCACTCTTGCTATGCTTTAGCAAAGAGACTGGTGGCATTTTGCCCCTGCCCTAGAGATCTGTGTAACTTTGAACTTGAGAGATATGATCTTAAATGGGAACTTATGTTTAAAAGGGAAGCAGACATAAAAGTTTGGAAAATTTGCAGCTTGATGATGCAGTAGAAAAGAAAAACCCGGTTGGGCATGGTGGCTTATGCCTGTAATCCCAGCACTTTAGGAGACCAAGGTGGGCAGATCAGCTGAGGTCGGGAGTTCGAGAACAGTCTGACCAACATGGAGAAACCCCATCTCTACTAAAAATGCAAAATTATCCGGGTGTGGTGGTGCACGCCTGTAATCCCAGTTACTCGGGAGGCTGAGGCAGGAGAATTGCTTGAATCCGGGAGGCAGAGGTTGTGGTGAGCCGAGATCGCGCCATTGCACACCAGCCTGGACAACAAGAGCGAAACTCTGTCTCAAAAAAAAAAAAGAGAGAGAGAAGAAAAGAAAAGAAAAGTAAAACCCATTTTCTGGGAAGACATTCAGGGCTTCAGAAATTTGTACAAGTAACTAGGAGTCAAATGTTAATCTCCAAAACAACAAGGAAAATGTCTCCATGGCATGTCAGAGACCTTCCCAAAGAGAAAAATGGTTTTGTGGGCCGGGTCCAGGGCCCCCTGCTGTGGGCAGACTTGGTGCCCTGCATCTCAGCTGCTATAGTCATGGCTAAAAGGGGCCAAGGTACAGCTCAGGCGGTTGCTTCAGAGGGTGCAAGTCACAAGTCTTGGCAGCTTCCATATGGTGTTTGTCCTCCAGGTGCACAGAATTGAGGTTTGGGAATCTTCCCCTAGATTTCAGAGGATGTCCAGGCAGAGGTCTGCTGCAGGAGCAGAGCCTCATGGAGAACCTCTGCTAGGGCAGTGTGTAAGGGAAATGTGGGGTTGGAGCCCCCACACAGAGTCCTAGTGGACTCTGCCTAGTTGAACTGTGAGAAGAAGGGCTGTGCCTAGTGGAGCTGTGAGAAGAGCACCGTCCTCCAGACACCAGAATGGCAGATCCACTGACAGCTTGCACCGTGCACCTGGAAAAACCAACACTCAATGCTAGCCCGTGAAAGCAGCCAGGAGGGAAGCGTGACCTGATGTGAGACATGGAATCAAAGGAGATCGTTTCAGAGTTTTAAGATTTGACTTGCCCCACTGAATTTTAGACTTGCAGGAGGCCTGTCATCCCTTTGTTTTGGTCAATTTCTCCCATGTGGAAGGGGAACATTTACCCAATGCCTGTAACTCCATTGTGTCTTGGAAGTAACTAACTTGTTTTTCATTTTACAGGCTCATAGGCAGAAGGGATTTGCCTTGTCTCTGATGAGACTTTGGACTGTAGACTGTTGAGTTAATGCTGAAATAAATGAAGACTTTGGGGGACTGATGGGAATGCAAGATTGGTTTTGAAATATGAAAAGACGTGAGATTGGGGAGGGGCAGGGGCAGAACAATATGGTTTGGCTCTCCCCACACAACTCTCACCTCCATTTGTAATCTCCATAATCCCTATGTGTTGAGGGTGGGGCCTGGTGGGAAGAGATTGGATCATGGGGACAGTTTCCCCCATGCTATTCATATGACAGTGAGTGAGTTCTCACAAGATCTGATGGTTTTATAAGGGGCTCTTCTCCCTTCGCTTGTTCACTCTTCTCTCCCCTGCCACTATGTAAAGAAGGCCCACATCTACTTCCCCTTCTGCCATGATTGTAAGTTTCCTGAGGCCTCCCCAGCAATGCAGAACTGTAAATGAATTAAACCTCTTTCCTTTATAAATTTCCCAGTGTAAGGTATTTCTTTAGAGCATTGTGAGAATGAACTAATAGAGCAAATCAGAAAGGACTCCCTTATTCTTCAAGCTCAGGTTGATAATCCCTTTCCAATTGGTTATTGTAAATCTCTTACTTTTAAGAAAAAATGGTCTGTTTGCGAATTTTTCTGCTTCCTTAAAGTGCCAGTTTGATTATGTGTCACTTTGCACATGTGAGTCCATTTTGGTTTGGTCTGTTCGGGCCTGGTGTATGAGCTAACTCCAAAATAATGTCCTCTCATTATTTTATTTACCAGATTCTTACCTTCACCATATGCAAATATCAATTCCCTAGGGGTAAAGAGCAAATAAAAACACATAATTAAACAAATAAAATATTAATATAGGCTATATCTTCATAACTTCAAGGTAGGGAAACATTTCTTAAACAAGTACAAAAAAGCAATATTCATAAAAGACTAAGGTTGATAATCTGGACTAAATTAAAATTAAGAACTTTGTTTTTCAAATGACACCTAAACTGAGTAAAAACACAAGACAAAAAGTGGAGAACATATGTACAACACATTTAACCCATAGTTACTTGTATCCAAAATACATACAAGTCAATAATAAAAGGAAAAATATATAATAATAAATGGGAAAAGAATATGAACCAGCAATTTACAAGAGGGAAAATCTAAATTGCTAAAAATATACAAATATGTTCAATTTCACTGGTAAAAGAAAAATGCAAATTAAAATAACCATGGCATTTTAAATTTCAAAATAAAACATATCATATTTACCTACACTTTGAAAATATATATGCATGCCTTCTATTATTATACCTATTACAAAGTTCAAAGCAGAAAAATTCATCCAGTTATGCATTTAACATGCTACAATAATCTCACCAATTAATCACTGCTTAGATACCTCCAGATATAAGAAACTCAAAAAAAATTCATCTAATATTTGAACAGCTTAGGATTGGAAAGTTATTGCTTTTCTTATTGTGTTGTGATTGATTTCCTTCAGTTTGGAATGAACATTTGTCTTCTCATTCTTCTCTCCACTTGAATTTTATCTTATCCCTATAACCAGGCAAATTCTTTCTTCTGAACAAAATACTTTATAAATTAGAACCACCCAGTAATAGCAAAATTTAATTCAAGACATGGTAGCCTTCTACTACTAGAAGTATACTAGCATATGATGAATTATCATTTTTCACCATCATATGAAAGGTTATATGCATTAAATGACTTCCTGAGAGACATTTAAGATTGGGTTTCATTCAGGCAATAACTAAAATTCCTTACATTATTTCCTGGGGAAAGCAGCTGCAGCTGGATGTTGCAGCAATGGCAATAGCCTGAGGGGAAGAAACAAGGGAGAGCCCGGTGCCTAATGCCCAAGAAACTCTATCCAACCTAGGACTTGCTCACTGCTTATGTGTCTATGAGAACTGGCACTCTAAGACTTAGAGCTGTGCTGTGCAACAGAGAGCCACTAGTCATATATGGCTATTAGACATTTGAAATGTGGTAGTAAAAATTGAAATGTGCTATATATATAAAATACATACTGGATTTCAAAACAATACCAAGAATCTAAAATCTCATTAATAATTTTTTTAACAATTGATTATATGTTGAAATAATATTTTGGATAGCTGTATTAGATAAAATATTTAATATTAACAGTGTTATAAAATCAATTTCATCTGTCTCTTTTCACCTTTTAATGTAAACACTGACAAATTTTAAATTCTGTATGTCTCACATTGTATTTGTATAGGGCAGCACTGCCATAAAACTAAGGTAGAGTTCACAATCTGGTACTCTGTAAGATGAATACTGCTCATGGAAGTGTTTTGTTTATCTCTTACAATATTTTTAAAATTTAAACCTAATTGCCAATTTTGAAAAAATCATCCATGTTTTAATTAAACTTAGATTTTATAGAATGATTTAATTTTATTTTTCTTGGAAATCCAAGAGATCAGGCATTTCTTGGACTATTTTAATACATGGCACCAATTGTTCAGAGTGAAGAGCTGCTGATTCATTTTTAGACCACATTTTCCACTTCCCCATAGTCCCCAGCATTTCCTAATGCTGGTTTTTCCTCACTTCAACATCTGCAATATTTAGCTGTTACCTACCTAAATACTACAGACTTTTGAATTTGTAAGCCCTTCCCTTTAAGAATAATAATTTAGCATTCAACTTAAAAATGAATAGAAGATTGTGGCTTTGTTTTGGGGATAGAAAAAGTAGATTTTAGTGATAGAGACAGTCCCTGACTTACAATAGTTCAAATAAACAGCTTTTCAACTTTAGGGTGGGGAAAAAGCTATATGCGTTCACTAGAAACATTACTTGTGAGTTTTGACCTTTTCCTGGACTAGCAATATGCCCTAAGATACTCTCACAATATTGGACAGCAACAGAGAGCCACAGTTCCCTGCAGTCACAAGATCAGGAGAGTAAACAACTGATGCTCTTCAGTGTACTGTGTTGCTAGATGATTTTGCCCAACTGTAGGCTAATATAAATGTTTAGAGCATGTTTAAGGCAGGCTGAGCTATGAGGTAGCTGTCATATTTTTCGGTTAGATGTATTAAATGCACCTTCAATTTAAAGATATTTTCAACATACAATGGGTTTATTGGAAGGTTAACTCCATTGTAAGTCAAGGAGCATCTGTATATTATTCCACAGGCCCATTTCTGACTCAGGTGTTAAAAAGTAGAACTCTATATTGGCATGTGGAGAAAACACATGTACAAATAATTGCTGCCAATTAAATTAGTTGGTTAAATGAATTAGAAGAGGTTCTCACTTACTTGCTGAAACAGAGGATTTTGTTCGAAATGTGTATGAGGATCCCACATCCTGAGATCAATTGGAAGTAGTGATGCCTGTGTCTACTAGAAGAGAATTCAAGAGTAAGTGGTTTGTTAATTCTTCTTGAAGACAAACCAAATGGCAGTCACCCAAGCCTTAGAAACAAAAGTCAAAGGAAGCTACAAAGCAGAACAAACAAAGAGACTTCAGGGAGGTGGTGCCCAAAATCAGAGAAGCCTTCATTCCCCTTTGATAATCAGTATATAATGTGGCCACCAGGGGAGACCTAATACTACCAAATATATCGGCATTTACAATTACCTAGTCAAGATAATAGTCCTTTATATCCTCTGTCCTTCCCAGCTTTAGTTTCTCCTGATTACCAGTTGGCCATTTAGAGAGCTGGTCTTCCAAAAAAGGCACAATTGCACGTTGTTTTTTACCTCAACACTCTTCCTGACAGAATTATTGAGGAAGCATTATGCAAATCTATTGTTTACCAAAGCCATAAAACCATCTGGTCCTAGAGGTTCATTTTTTGTAGCTGACTTCTGGAAACCAGCGTGGGTTTAACTTCCTCTGTCCTTCCTATTCTAGCTGCCAAGCCACTGTTGACAAAACACAGGTGTTTTAAGTTACTCATTTTTGACTGGGCTTTTTATCGAGATCCTTGTTTTATTTAACTTTGTTCTATTTTCTGTAAGATCACTTTATCTTCAGGATTTCCATGACTCAGTCAGTTTCTATACTTTCATATGGGCTTCATTTGAAAACGTTCTGAGTATTTCCATACGTAGTCAAATACAAAGCATGTTTTTAGGAAGCCATAAAAATGACCTGGGTAATATAACCAGGGGACATGGCCATACATTCAGGTGGCAGCATCTAGGTTTCCAAAATCAGCTCCTGCTCCAACTCATATATCCACACATTTTGAATAACAGATACTAAGAAATCTAAGATTTTGTTGCTGTTGAGTAGGATAAATAGTGAATTTAATTTTCAAGATCACTACATAAAATTATGCTCTTTAATTTTCTTTAAAATGTGATTTTGGGATACTTCTTTTAACATATCACTGTTCTTAAAATATCACTATTATTCCAAACCACGGCAAATTCTGCCCTTAGGATGTGGAATTATATTTCTGCCAGCAGAATTTCTCCAATGTGATCTCCGGTGTCTGAAGTATATAATAGCTATCATAGCATAGAAGCTGAATGATGTCCCTTTTAGGCACTAAATACCCTAATGGAGGGTAGCTGTCAGTTTCCAGCAATTGGGGATGCCCTTTAATCTTCATACAATCTATATAACTACGAGCAGGAAGCAAAGGGAAGTTGTTTCAGTGATGTACACAAGTAAAGAAGTACATGCTACAATACTTTCTGGGACATAAAATTTTACCAAGGCCTAAGGGCTTTTAAGACCATTGTAAACAATGTCAGGTTCACTGCATTGTCCAAGTACTAGTAGAACAGATTGAACTTTCTATGTGTCTGGATAGTTGCAAGTTAGACCAGAGAAGGAATTCTGGTGGCTTTTTGAGATAACAAAGGACAGATAATTTTTAACACAGTGTTAATAACCGTTATTTGATTATGATCTTTTTCGTGGGTGCCCCTGTTTTACCATTTCGGCTAGATGAGCTCGGTAATTTGAAATCACTGATGCCTAATATTTTCTTAAATTGTATAACCTGTGTTATAAACTAAGCTTATTCTGAGTTGCTGATTTAAAAAGGGAGTATGAGAGCAATACAAAGAAGATGTGAACTTTGGTTAAAGTCAGAATCTTAGGAGTTGCCATCAGCTAAAAAAAGAAATAGTGGGAGGAGGATGTGGCTCTTTGCTCAAAGACTTATAGCGCTTTTCTGGCAGCCACATCCTGCCTGTGGCTAGGTCAACCCAAGTACCACATCTTACTGTTTTCTTGAATGATAAAACATTATCTGCAATTGAAGGATCCTCTCTTTGCAATAAATCAATGTGATTATGAAAGGTGAAACATTTAGGGCTATAGGAAACTTGGGACTTTCATCTTTGCAAACATCACATATATGTGAAAATGTTTGTAGCCAAGATATTTATTGATAATTAAAAAATATGTCATTATAGAAGACAATTTGGAAAAATACATAAAGGTGGAAAGAAGAAGAAATTTAAAGCTATCTCCTCTGATGTATTGAGAATAGCATTTATTTCTGCTAGAACATATGTACATGTGAATGTATATATATGCACATGTATGAATGGTTTTGATTTTACAAATATATATGTACTCATGGATTTACAAATGGAAATAATATTATCCATAATTCACAAATGATCATACTAAATATAAATAATTGTTTCTCTTTTTATTTGCTTAATATTATAAGCATTTTTCCATGTTAAGTGTTCTTTGAAAACACTGACTGTGTAATATTTCATTACAACAATGATTCTCAAACATTAGTACATATCAAAATTAAGTGAATACTCTTATTCTACCAAATCCTCTTTGCTACTTAGTATATTTCTATGTTTTAAGTTGTTAGTCAAACTAACATCTTATTTCAATTTACATTTCTTTCATTACTGATGGCAGCAGCCACTCATCTGGAGTTGCTCCCACTATGACACTGGCTGCCGCGCACTCCAGGGATCCAACAGAAGACAGGAATAGGAAGAAACCCCTCCCCTTTCCAAGTTGGAGGAATGGGATCCCTGCCCTCCCAGGCACACCTGCAGCTGCAGGTGGCTACAGCCCTGGGCATCTCTGCATTCTCACGGGCCAGGAAGACCCCCTGCTCCCATAGACTTGGGTGTGCCTGCTCCTGCTGACTGGCCTCTCCTCCCTCCTGGTGCCTGCTCCAATTTCACGGCAAAGTTGTGGCCAGATCCAGGTGCTGTCATGTGCCCACTCCAATTTCAGAGAAAACTTGTGGCCCCGCCCAGATGCTGTCATGAGCCAGCCGGGTATGTGAGTGCTGACACACCAGCTCCCTGCTGCCTCATCTCTCTCTGGAGTTAGGGTGCCAAGGAGCACAGGAGGAAGGCCAAGGTGGGGTTAAGGGCAGCTCAGCATGGGCCCACAGGCACCCCTTAGCACAAACAGCCTGGACATGGTAGAGAGCATGTTAATGGTGGCAGGAGGCAGATAGACTTCTGGGCAGAAATGGGTGGGTCCCTGATGAAACCCCACCTTCAGGACAGGGATGGTCTGAGGCCTGGGGTCCAGGCTGCCAGTTCAGCAGACCAGAGCAAGAAATTATGGTGCTTTTTCTGGGCCCACCCATGGCTGCCCATGGACCAATCAGCATGCACTTTCTTCCCTCTGAAGCCCATAAAAATCCTGGACTCAGCCAGGCTCAGGCAGATGAGAGGCAACCTGCCTGTGCAGAGAAGCTACACACTGTGGGTCTCCTCTCTAATGAGAGCTGAAACTCATTGGGATGACTTGCCTGCGGAGAGGGTGTACCTACCGTGGGTCTCCTCTGAACTATTCTATCACTCAATAAAGCACCTCTTGGCTTTGCTCTCCCTCCACTTGTTCACATACCTCATTCTTCCTGGACGCAGGACAAGAACTCAGGACCCGCTGAATGGTGGGGATGAAAGAGCTATAACACAGACAGGGCTGAAACACACCCCTTGCTCACCAAGTTGCGGATGACGAGAAGAAGAGAAGACAGAAGGAGAGAAGAGGTGCAGCCCTTCAGGGAGCCCAGACCTAGGAGCTCCCCAAGCTAGGGCTGTGACACCCTCTTTGGGGCTCTGCTGTTCTTGGCGTCTCCCAGCTTCCAGGTGCCACTGCATTTCCTGGCGCCAGCCATGGAAGCTACTTGCCATATATCTGGTCCAGCCACAGCATTGCAGGGAACCAGCACCCATGCCAGTGCCTGGAGCTGCCTGCCCCACCACAGCCGGCATGCCTGGTTGTGCGCAGTGGCCAGACCCCACACTCGCTCACTCACTCACCCCTTGCTTGGCTTGCCCTTGCCAGGTACGGAATCCAGGCCAGTAGCACAAGCCAAATGCAGCCTGCCAAGCTTGGTGGGCAGAATGAGCCCGGCAAGCCAGGGCAAAACTCGAGCAAAGGCTCCATCAGCCACAGAGATTTCTGGCCAGAAAAATGACACTGCAAGAATCCTGTGACATTACCAGTGAAGTGAAATAGTTTATCATATTTTAAATATCTATTTGAAAGAATGATGAGCAAAATTCTATGGCTGTTTTCTTCAAGCTGTAGGGGGCTTAAGATTTTTCTTACATGTGTCTAGGAAGCCTTTCTATTTTCAGGAGGTGAGCCTCTTTTTTTGTCATATTTGCTATAAAACTTTTCTTACTTGATTGCTCGTTACTCATTTGCTGTTTTTGATAGTAACAGTTTTTGTTCTTTTCAATTTTTATGTAGCTAAGTCACTTTTTTCTTTGTGATTTATTTTGTTTCTTGGAAAATAGGTGTATTAGTCAGTTTTCACACTGCTATAAATAACTGCCAAAGATAGGGCAATTTATAAAGGAAAGAGATTTAATTGACACATAGTTCCACATGGCTGAGGAGGCCTCAGGAAACTTACAATCATGGCAGACGGTGAAGGAGAAGCAAGATGTGTTTTACATGGTGGCAGGAGAGAGAGAGTGCCTACGAAGAAGCAAATGCCACACTTTTAAATCAACTATCATGAGAACAGCATGGGGGAAACCACTCCAATGACCCAATCACTTCCCACCAGGTCGCTCTCTCGACACATGGGGATTACAATTAGAGATGAGATTTGGGTAGGGGCACAGAGCCATACCATATAACAGGAGACCTAAAACAAATGAAATATTTTTTTGAATTCTCATTTTTGTGATTTTTATGCTTGGCATTTGCCAAACACTGAGGAATTTCTTGCCTTACCCTTCCCTCCCTCCCTCCCTCCCTCCCTCCCTTCCTCCCTCCCTCCCTCCCTTCTTTCCTTCCTTCCTACCTTCCTTCCTTCCTTTTTTCTGTCTTTCTTTTTTTGTTTTCTGTGTTTTACACAAGGTGATTGAGTCTCAAGTAGTTAATTACCCAACATCATTTATATTGAATAACCACTCCTTTTCCTATTCAAATGTGATGCATGATCACATTTAAGTTAATTTGCATCCTGGAAAATTAGTTCTTAGCTGGTATTTGAAGGGAATGTGAACTGATATAAGATATTGTTTTTAGTAAAGCACAACAGGAAATACACGCATGACAAATAATGAGAAAACCAGAAATCAAGCCAGAGTAGAGCAATATCTCAATTTCAATATGTGTCTTGGCTTCAGCATAGGTTTCCAACCAGTTGTTGTTTACAGGGTTTCCTTGTTTTGTTCACTGCCTTAAAGATAATGTTCTCACAGAGACCAGCAAAAAAAAAAAAAAAAAGCCCTATTGCTTTTGGCAAATATTGAGAGTTGTGTATGTTTCCCAGAGTGTGGGGCAAATAGGGACTCTAGTTTAAAAATCCCACTGTATCATTGTACAAAGTACATATTTTTATTGTCTGGCCTCACTTTTTAAGTTCTTTGTCATTTGATCTGCCAAACACTAGGCTTTTCTCAGTCTATCATAATTAAAATCTTCCCACCCACCTTACTGCCCCAAAATATATCAGGACTGCATTATGGAGTCTAAGAGAGAGTAAAATAACTCCTTGGCATTTGCTTTGCTAAAGTCAAGTTCTGTTTACAAAATGTTTTTTTTACAAATGTAAACATCTTATAAGTAGCTGTCAAGAATTCTTTAATATTACTGTAGCTCCCTTATCAAAGCATCTCAATTGCAATGCTAGTAGAAAATTTCACCACAAAATCTAATTTCTAAGGCAATGACAATTATTCAGCATTTTTTCAGTTAATAAAAGTTATAAATGTAAAATAAAAGTTATAAATGTAATTATCTTTAAAACACTGAGCCTCAGTTGTTACAATGGTGAAACTAAGGAGAAATGTCATAACTTCAGATGATTAACCAAAGTAATGACCAATTTTCAGAAGAATGAATGGCAGAGTAAGAAAGTATTTTTCCAACTTGTTTTTTCCAAGAACTCACATCTTATAAATTTTGAAATAGAGTACATTGTTATTAAAAGAGACAAATATCACATGTATAATTCAAAGACAATGTTTTCCAAATGCACTTAGCAGTTGCATCTGAGACTTACTTTTTAAATTTCCAATAACTCTGGCACTATAGAGATTTGTAAACATTCATTTTGGGATTTGTGGAAATTACGTTCAGATACTTCATTCCTATCTCTTGTTCATTTCTTTCCTTTGTGTATAATCATACTAATAATAACAATATCACACTTTTTTTTTTTTTTTTTTTTAGATGGAGTCTCACTGTCACCAAGTTGGAGTGCAGTGGCATGATCTCAGCTCACTGCAACCTCCGCCTCCTGGGTTCAAGCAATTCTCCTGCCTCAGCCTCCCTAGTAGCTGGGACTACAGAGGCGCGACCACACCCAGCTAATTTTTGTATTTTTAGTACAGACGGGGTGTCACCCTGGATCCATGTGTTCTCATTGTCCAATTCCCCCCCCCCAACTTATGTGTGAGAACGTGCAGTGTTTGGTTTTCTGTTCTGTTGCTGAGAATGATGGTTTCCAGCTTCATCCATATCCCTGCAAAGTACATAAACTCATCCTTTTTTTGTGGCTGCATAGTATCCCATGGTGTATATGTGCCACATTTGCTTTACCCAATCTATCACTGATGGACATTTGGGTTAGTTCCAAGTCTTTGCTATTATGAATAGTGCTGCAATAAACATATGTGTGCATGGGGTTTTATAGCAGAATGATTTATAATCCTTTGGGTATATACCCAGTAATGAGACTGCTGGGTCAAATGGTATTTCTAGTTCTAGATTTTTGAGGAGTCGCCATACTGTCTTCTACGATGTTTGAACTAATTTACACTCCCACCAACAGTGTAAAAGTGTTCCTATTTCTCCACATCCTCTCGAGCATCTGTTGTTTCCTGACTTTTTAATGATCATTATTCTAACTGGCATGAGATGGTATCTCACTGTGTTTTTGATTCGCATTTCTCTAATGCTCAGTGATGATGAGCATTTTTTCATATGTTTGTTGGCTGCATAAATGTCTTCTTTTGAGAAGTGTCTGCACTTTGCCTCATGCACCTGCACCTGATACCAGAATATTTTATCCAGATATTATACATTAAATTAATCTCAAAGTATTCATACTTTTAGGTAAAGTGAGAAATAGTTTACAAATTACATTCTCCTTACCAGTTTCACGTTATATATTATTACATTTGAAAAAAATCTGTTAAAATTATTGCACTTAAACTGAGGCCAGAGAGGCAAAATGACTTCCCCAGTGTTACAGAACTAGTAACGTGGAAGCCTAGTTGAGAACTGTACAGAGTCTGCCCTTGCTTTCTCCTAAACCATGCTTAAAAGTTGGAAATATTTGCCTCTTTGTGAGCTAATGAACTTCCTGAAAGGAGAAAGAAAACAAAATAGGAAAGGCTTCAGGTGAAATGTAAGGAAAAAATCAGGGGAAATACAAATCTAGGTGAAAAATAAGTTTTAAAAACTAAGCAGGATTCCTATTAATTGAACCAAAAGAATGAATAAACAGAAAAACATGGCAATTTACATGACAAAATTTTGTATAGGAGCTATTATGTTAATATGACCCAGATTATCTTCAATTTATAGAATACCTTTGGATTTTAAAAACCTCTCCTAACTAATACAAACTCTCAAATGCCATTCACCAAAACATTTTGCTCCTCACCAGGTTCTTCCTTCTTTCATTATTTTTTTTTCCTTGTTTCTCCTCCATTTTCAGTCTGAGAAGAATCTTCAAGTTTTCAGTATTTCCTCCTTTTGGAATAACTTGAAACTGGGTGTGTCTTCTCTATGTAAACAAATATATTTACTTTCTGACACATCCCACCTTCATAAGTTAAACTCATCCCATTTACCGAAGCCCTAAAGTTCTGCCTAGTTCTCAATGACATACTGTTAGTCACAGGCCGAAATTTCCCTCCATTTTCTATATCATGTCATTGACTCTGGGAAAATTATGCAGCTGGCAGGGAAAAGCATAAAGGAATTAAAAATAGATTGAATTATTATTTTTTTTATTTTTTAGAAAAACAGGCCAAAATGGACCAGAAAAAGAAGAAATGTGAATAAAATGAGGGAAAATAAAGATTTTGGCACAAGGAGAAATTACATTTTAATGTGTATAACTAAAGTTATACACAGTTCTTAACTAAATTATTTTCCAGAAAAGCTTGCAAAAGTGTTTTGGGTACAGAAAAGTTTCAAGACGGCGAAGCAAGGCCGAAATGTGACTTGACATGAGAGTTAAAAATATATTGTCTAGTGCATGAAAACTCTCTCTACTTGCCTTTATTCTCACAAATTGTTTCAGGGAATAACTTACATCCATTATATTACAATTGGGTTTTGAAATTTCAAAATGTGTATTTTATTCATACTCTCTTGTTTTCTTCACAATGTCTCATCTTCATTGACCTCATAATTATAAGATTGCAATTAAATGACTCACCTCTGGAAAGATAAAATCTCAAACAAATTTAGAAGATAAACTGTCTAACATTTTGCCCTGCCATGTGGTGGGCACCCAAAAATGTTTGTTTTAGTAACTGATTTTGGAGAAGTATTTGAAGTTGGGCGTTCAAGAATGGAAGAGTAGGTAGAAGTTGTCAAGCAAGTTTTCTTTGTTTTGTTTTGTTTTGGTTTGGTTTTGAGATAGGGTCTCCCACTATTGCCCAGGCTGGAGTGCAGTGGTGCAATATCGGCTCACTGCAACCTCTGCTTCCCAGGTTCAAGTGATCCTCCCACTTCAGCCTCCCAAATAGCTGGGATCATAGATGTGAGCCAGCTAATTTTTTTTTTTTTTTTTTTTTTTTTTGAGACAGAGCCTCACTCTGTCACCCAGGCTGGAGTGTAGTGGCATGATCTGGGTTCACTGCAACCTCCACCTCCGGATTTTAAGCAATTCTCCTGTCTCAGCCTCCAGAGTAGCTGGGACTATAGGCATCTGCCACCACGCCCAGCTAATTTTTGTATTTTTAGTAGAGACAGGTTTCAGTATATTGGTCAAGCTGGTCTCGAACTCCTGACCTCACATGATCTGCATGCCTCAGCCTCCCAATGTTCTCGGATTACAGGCGTGAGCCACCGCACCCATCCCTTTTTTTGTAGGGACAGGGTTTCACCATATTGCCCAGGCTGGTCCCAAAGTCCTGGATTCTAGCAATTCCCCCATCTCGGCCTCTCAAATTGCTGGGATTATAGGTGTGAGCCACCATATCTGGCCAACAAGTACTATTAAATAACAA
Organism: Theropithecus gelada; assembly: GCF_003255815.1. NCBI lineage: Eukaryota > Metazoa > Chordata > Mammalia > Primates > Cercopithecidae > Theropithecus > Theropithecus gelada. Next base: position 98,935,605 of record NC_037672.1, on the reverse strand, counting down.
AATGAGCTAACATTTATTTTTTATATATATATATATATATATAAATAATTAAACAACAAAATGAACTATCATATATTCTAAATATATATATATATCATCAAATGGAAGATCAATGGAGAAGATCATTATTGAAACACTTAATCAAGTATTCTGAATGCCTTTTCACTATGGTTGGAGGAAGAAGCACTGAGAGAGGGGGAGAGAGAGAGAGAGAAAGAATAGGAAGGCCTCTTATACCACCTTAGTAAGTATAGTAAAATCACTCTTGTTAGATAAAATTAGTACCAGTAGTTGGTCAGGTAATTTTATAAAGGTTAAAACATAGAATCATATAAATATTTTATATATATATATACACACACACACACACACACATACACATACAGTCATGAACTCTGAAGGCTCTGAGATTCTACCCTTCTTGAAAGCTAACAAGTTAGCCTGCCACAGTTTCTTGGATGCCAGCAGAAGACAAGAAGCTCCTGTATCAGAAAAGAAGAGTCTCAGAGCACAGCAGGCCACACATTTGTTCTTGTCCCACCAAGTCCCATATAGGTAATGTAGAATGGCCTGGGAGGACACTACACAGCCAATGAATTGTATCACAACAGAGGAATCTCCAGCTTGGGAAACTCCAAACTTCTATAAGGGGAATATAAGCAAGACTGCCCAACCTTTGTCTGAGAGGTAGATATTAGCTTTATGATCCTTTACTGCAAATAAATCTACCTTTTGCTCCAGGGAGAGACACTATCTGCATCTTCCAAAGCTGTTATGCAAACACCCTTGGAAAGATAGTCATGACAAGAGCTGCTAATGCCTCTGCTAAGAATATGTGCAGAAATGAGAGACCCATGAAGAATTATCTCCCAACACACGCTATAATTTTTTAAAAAAATTGACGTAGAAAATATGAATGTATTAAATCATACCCATAATTTATCCTCTGCTATTTCTATATGTTTCAGTTATATTAATTTTTTTCTTTTTAAGCAATTTACATTTCTTGAGTTTTGTCAAAGCATGCAACTTTTTTTTTTTTTTGAGACAAAGTCTTGCTCTGTCACATAGACTGAAATGCAGTGGCGTGATCTCAGCTCACTGCAACCTCTGCCTTTCAGGTTCAAGTGACTCTCCTGACTCAGCCTCCCGAGTAGCGAGGATTACAGGTGTGCGCCACCATAACAGGCTAATTTTTTTTTTTTTTTTTTTGAGATGGAGTCTCGCTCTGTTGCCCAGGCTGGAGTGTAGTAGCACAATCTTGGCTCACTGCAAGCTCTGCCTCCTGGGTTCACACCATTCTCCTGCCTCAGCCTCCCAGGTAGCTGGGACTATAGGTGCCCACCACCACGCCCGGCTAATTTTTTTGTATTTTTAGTAGAGACAGGGTTTCACCATGTTAGCCAGGATGGTCTCAATCTCCTGACCTTGTGATCCGCCCGCCTCATCCTCCCAAAGTGCTGGGATTACAGGCGTAAGCCACCGCGCCTGGATAATTTTTGTATTTTTAGTAGAGACTGAGTGTCATGATGTTTGCCAAGCTGGTCTTGAAATCCTGACCTCAAGTGATCTGCCCACCTCAGCATCTCAAAATACTGAGATTACAGGCATGAGCCACCATGCCTAGCTGCAGCTTTGTATTTATAGGCACCACTCTGTCTTCACACATATTTAATCATGTAATATTATTATTAATCAAATAGTTATGTATTCTATAATAATTTGTAATATCAAATAATTATGTAGCTACAATAAACAAAATGACGTAGCCAAAAGAAACAAACACAAATATTTGGGTGCCAGACTAATTCTTAGTAAGCAAAAATACTGAAAACACGAAAGTAGAGTGGCATAGAGATACTTGAGTAGTCAGGCAGCAGCACTAATTCAGTGTGGTATGAGTATCAGTTAGTACATTATATAGAGGAAATGGAAAACATTGGTTAAAACAGCTAGTCAGAGGGCAGTGTATCTACTACAATATCTTGATCTTCTAATATATTCTCACTTAGTTGTTTTATTGAGGCCCTGTGTAAAACTATGACCAATAGTTGGAAGATAGAGTCAACACTAAAGTGAGTGCATATTCTGAGTGTCAATGATCAACGTTGGGAGGATCTTAGATAGAAAATAAATTTAGTGGGTTTTTTTTCAATTTTTATTTTAAGTTCTGGGGTACATGCTCAGGATGTGCAAGTTTGTTACATAGGTAAACGTGTGCCATAGTGGTTTGCTGCACCTATCAACCCATCAGGTATTAAGCCCAGCATGCGTTAGCTATTTTTTCAAATGCTCTCCCTCCCCCTACTCCACCCTCTGACAGGCCCCAGTGTGTATTGTTCCTCTCCATGTGTCCATGTGTTCTCATTGTTCAGCTCCCACTTGTAAGTGAGAACATGCGGTGTTTGGTTTTCTGTTCCTGCATTAGTTTGCTAAGGATAATGGCTTCCAGCTCCATCTACATCCCTGCAAAGAACACGATCTCGTTCCTTTTTATGGCTGCATAGCATTCCATGGTGTATATATGCCACATTTTCTTTATGCAGTCTATTGTTGATGGGCATTAGGGTTGATTCCATGTTTTTGCTATTGTGAATACTGCTGTAATGAACATACATGTGCATGTATCTTTGTAACAGAATGATTTATATTCCTTTGGGTATATACCCAGTAATGGGATTTCTGGGTCAAATGGGATTGCTGGCTCAAATGGTATTTCTGGTTCTAGAATCTTGAGGAGTCGCCATACTGTCTTCCACAATGGTTGAACTAATTTACACTCCCACCAATAGTGTAAAAGTGTTCCTATTTCTCCACAACCTCACCAGCATCTGTTGTTTCTTAACTTTTTAATAATCGCCATTCTGACTGGTGTGAGATAGTATCTCATTGTGGTTTTGATTTGCATTTCTCTAGTGATCAGTGATGTTAAGCTTTTATTCACATGTCTTTGGCTACATGAATGTCTTCTTTTGTTGAGCAGACTGCTCTAATAACACGTCACAGACTGGGTAGCTTAAACAATAGAAATTTCTTTTCTCACAGTTCTGGAGGCTGGAAATCCAAGATCAAGGTGCAAGCAGGGTTAGTTTCTGGAGAGGCCTCTCTCCTCAGCTTGCAGATGGCACTTTCTCACTGTGTCTCACATGCCTTCTCTCTGTATATGCATAAAGAGAAAGAGCTCTGATGTCCTCTGAGGTCCTCTCAGATTAGAACCCAACCCTTATAACTTCATTTAACCTTAATTACCTCCTTAGAATCCCTGTCTCCAAGCAGTCACACTGGAAGTTAGAGCTTTAACCCATAAATGTGGGAAGTGGAGCACAATTCAGTCTATAACAGATTGACAGGAGAGAGAACCAGTAAATTTATCAGCTTTGCTCTCTATGAAAACACGGCAACCTCCTCTTCCATTGCCATAGCAAATTTGATACCATCCATCACAAAATATCTAAAAATCATGAGCAAAATATTTTGAAGATTTTGTAAATGCACTACCAAGGTGCCTGGAAACTGAGAGACACCTTAGAAGAAAAGATTGTTGTAAAAATGTTAATTTAACTTTGAAGCTAGTGAGAGTCTAAAGACATTTTTAAATCTCTGATAAGGCCAGCCTTGCACAGCTGGGTAGGTGAGAATTATCATGAAGATACAAGACTCAGGAATCAGTCAATCAGAAGCCACGTTTTCAGGACTAGGATATGATACAAGCAGATTTAATACAGGGTGCCATGAGGAAGGGTAATAGCCATCATTGTTGAGTAGAATCTGGGAGACTAGAGGGGGACCTAAGTCTTGAGGTAGGAATTAGGGTTGAAGGCTTATGACCAATCCACATCTGATGGTTTTAATAACCTTACACTTTAATTATCCTATCTTCAGTGATGTCTTAAATGCATGATTGCTTGATTCAATTGCAAGTGAATACAATTGCCTGTGTTCTCAATATTCTAGACTAGTCTTATTTCTCTGAATAGCACCTTATTTATCTGTAGATTAAAAACCATCTATGTCAGGCCTGAATAAAACAGTTTATATTTATAATTCAAAGATCAAATCTAAAGGCAAGGCTTGCTACATTTTTTACCTCTATTCTGAGAAGTTGAAACTATTTTACTTATAGTTTATTTACTTATCATCAAAGGAAGAGACGGTAGAAGGCTTTATTTTGTACCTTCTCTTGAAATGGGGAGGAGATTTGTATATTTTTGTCTCCCTGACTAAACTAAAGTTAAAAAAATAAAATGACTTGCAAAAAGGTCAAGACTACAGGCAGGATATTATCTCTGCCTCCCCCTTTTTTGTCATCAGATTACTTGGCGACTCTCCTGAATACTTCCACTCTCCTCAGCCTCCCTTCAGGAGGAAAAAACAACAGACCGCAGTGGTTTCTTGGGTTTGAGCTTTGTGGGCTCAGGCTGCTGCTCACGCTGTACCACGACTGACGGGAAGTAGAACCCCTCCTACCTCACACAGCCAGGTCACTAAGAATCTTTCAAAATTATTCTGCCAAACTTATGGGAACTTGGCATATCCGCTGAATAAATGCAGATTTACCAGAGCAGATTATCTGATCACCACTTCACCTTCATATAATTTTCAAAGTACAAAATAATTAATAAATTTAGGATGATCCACTGCATTTGCTACTTATGGCTATGTTATATACTAATTGACAATAAGGTACTTTGGGGAATCTTAATTAAATATTGTTACTTTATTGGCACAGACTATTTCATTCTGATGTGAGGAAAATCAATAAAACTGTCTAGACCTCAGTAAGGAGAGTACTTACGTTGTGGCTAAAAGGCTATGATACTTTGTGGCTAGGCAGGTAAAAAGAAGAATATTTATATAATGCAAGATACAACTTTTGAGAGGACCATTTATTTGTTTTATTGCTACACAAAGTATGCAAGTTAAATATTACTGGCTGTTTGAACCACTGGGTAAAACAACAGTTCTACTTAGGTAGAAAAGATTTATGTCTATTGTCACTATGCACTGTTTTCATTGAAGACAGTAAGGAAATTCTAATCATGCATCAAACGTGCATCTCTTAAAAAATATAAAATGCTAGAAACCATTTTTAAAGGTATATTTTTTGAGAACACAGTAAAACCTGAAAAATCCTAACTGATTTACATATTTTTAGAAATTTTATTTTATTCGTAAAGCCTGAAAAATCCTGACTGATTTATATTTTTTCAGACACTTTCATTTTTATTTTATTGAGATTTTTAAATGTATCGTGTTTGGAAAGTACATGAAGGCTCATACAAATCAAAATTCCTGCCAGGAATTTATCAACAGTATTATGTCCATTGTATGTAAGTATCTATATGTGTGAGAGAGAGAGAGAGACTGGAGTCATTTGTATGTTTATTAAGGCATTTTAAATTAGCTCGTCAATTTTAGATTTTAAGTATTTTTTTCTGTGTATAAAGAAACAAGTTGAGATCAATAAATAAAAACAAAAAAATCTGAAGTTTTATTTTGTGATAATATCTATATTATCAGAAATGAAGATAAAGTATTCCAATAACAAATAAATAATTCAGTGATCAGTACAAAATTTCAGAATGAAAACAAAATCGAAAACCTCTCTTCCTCTGCCTCTTACCCAAAACACTTGTCTCGTATTCTGGAAGATGACTGTAGAAATTATTTTACCAGTAGTTCTTTTCCTGTAGCAATTTATTGATTACTCTGTTTTTAAAAAAACAAAGAAACAAACAAACCACACATACACACACACACACACTCTCTCTCTCTCACACACACACACGCACGAATCCACCAATAAACAAAAAAACAAAGACATGCTCCCCAAGGGAATTCTTTATTTTCTTCAGCAGCTCATTATGTCAAAAGATTGGGCCCAGCGTGGCGGCTCATGTCTGAATTCCCAGCACTTTGGAAAATCGAGGTGAGCAGATTACCTGAGCTAGGGAGTTCGAGACCAGCTTGGCCAACATGGTGAAACCCTATCTCTACTAAAAATACAAAAAGTAGCCAATGTGTTAGTGCATGCCTGTAATCTCAGCTACTAGGGAGGCTGAGGTGGGAGAATTGCTTGAACCTGGGAGGCAGAGGTTGCAGTGAGTCAAGACAGCGCCACTGTACTCCAGCCTGGGTGACAGAGTGAGACTCCTTCACAAAAAAAGAAAGAAAGAAAGAAAGAAAGAAAGAAAGAAAGAAAGAAAGAAAGAAAGAAAGAAAGAAAGAGAAAGGAAAAGAAAGGAAAAGAAAGGAAAAGAAAGGAAAAGAAAGGAAAAGAAAGGAAAAAAAGAAAAGAAAAGAAAAGAAAAGAAAAAGATCAATTGGATTAACCTGGTCTGTAAGGGACAGCAGAGAAGCAAAAAAAGGGATAAGTAAATAAATAAAGATCTAACATTAAAACTTGTACTTCTCATATACCATTAAAGTATTACTACTTTGACATTTCTGAAAGCAACTCTAATAGTGACGGCTTCACATTAATTATTTGTGTTCTATATAGGATACAGGATTTTCAGTTTCTTTTTGTGGAAATGTTTGACGTAAGTATTTGTTATTTTGGAAGTATTCTCCTATCTCAATCACCTTAATTTTTTCTCTACCATCTGACTTTCTGTTATCCTGATTTGCACATAATTTCTGGGGTTTTTTGTTTGTTTTGTTTTGGTTTGGTTTGGTTTTTTGAGACGGAGTTTCACTCTTGTTGCCCAGGCTGGAGTGCAATGGCGTGATCTTGGCTCACCTCAACCTCCACCTTCTGGGTTCAAGCGATTCTCCTGCCTCAGTCTCCCGAGTAGCTGGGATTACAGGCATGTGCCACCACACGCAGCTAATTTTGTATTTTGGGTAGAGATGGGGTTTCTCTATGTTGGTCAGGCTGGTCTCAAACTCCCAACCTCAGGTGATCCAGCCACCTCGGCCTCCCAAAGTGCTGGTATTACAGGCATTAGCCACTGCACCCAGCCAATATGCCCATAATTTCTTCTGCCTCATTGTTTCCTCATTCACCAGACAAGATTAATGTGGCCAGTGTTATAATAAGGATAACAAGAAAGTGAAGACAAAGATACGGACAAAACAGAAGAAAAAATTTATTGAGTTTTATTATGCATCAGGCACTCTTCAGGGTGCCTTGCAAACCTTCACACATTTAAAGTATATGAGAATCCCATAACATATATTCTGTTTTCAGCCACATTTTAGATATAAGAAAACCAATGAACAGAGAGATATTAAGTAACTTGGCCATGGTCACGCAGCTATTCCCAAACTGTAGACTTTCTAAGCTAAGTTCCATTGATAAAACCTAGGCTTCCTCCCCTTCTTTATGAGTACACTTTGGCTCACTGTGTCTACTTACTATAGCTTCTGGAAAGTTCAAGTGCACATCTCTATCTTCCACAGATTTCTCTAGAGCACTGAGATATAGTACACCATGAAGTCTCAAACCAACAACTTAACCTGGCATAAGCTTAAAGCTTTACACATTCTCTATTTTTTAATTTACTGACCTTTCATGTCAGATCACCTTTCTTAAAATCCTGGACTCAGGATAAGGCCTTTCTTTGTGTTAGCTATCAAGAGTCTTAATTTTAAAGCCAAGACTTGTCGAGCTCCCTCAGTGTTGAGCCAAACTTGTCAAGGTCACCCCATGTAGCCGGTTTTTCCTGGCACCTTCTTGTATGATCTTTCCCAGTATTTTATCAGTGGCCTTGCACTTAAATGTAGATTGCAAAGCAGTAACAGCAGCAGTGCTCAGGAGCTTCTTAAAAGTCTACAATCTTTAGTCCCACTTGCGGCCTACAATTCTTACACAAATCACATTTGAGAAGCAGTACTTCAGGACATTGCCTGCTGTTTGACAAATGGATCTAAGTCTCCAGTGTGGTTTCCAAACCCTAGTGGGCATTAGAATTACTGGGAGGGCTTGATAAAACACAGACTTCTACTTCATTGAGTATCTGAGTCAGTCTGGACGAGGGTAGGACTTAAAATGAACATCTGTGACAAGTTCCCAGATGATGCCTATGGTGCTGATCTGGGGACCACCCTTTGAAAACAACTATTGTACTTCCCCTGGATTCTATCCCCTTCTGTACCCAAAACTTCTCTAAAAACTGTGAGTTCTCCTTAACTACAGATTTATCGTTACCTTTCAATAATTCAGATACGAAATTGTTCTTTGCAGCTATTTTCTAAGAAATTGTAGGCTGATGAAACCCAGCATATACTGTTGAGTAAGAGTTGAGGTGGGGATGGATATCTGAAATTCCTGCCCTGATCCTGATATCTAGACCATTTTACATCTACTATGATTGTTTCATAGGATAATTTGACTGAAATATTCATAAGTACAAACAAGGTGGGATAAAATATATATTGAAGGGTCTGTAATAGCTGTTTCTAAACTAATCATTGTAAAGAGAAATTCAGCTAGGAAATTCTTGGAACTGCTTAAGGATCGTGGTATAAAAGGACAATCTGGAGTTGAAAAGAGAGAGCAGCTAGGAATAATAAACAATTTATCTGCATCTTTACTGAGGAAATGTTTAGGGAGCTTCTTATTCTCAAATTGCTCTAGAAATGGGTATTTTGAAATCTCTAAAGTGCATAAAAGTAAAGCTACATGTTATTTCAGACCAAATCACTAAGAAAATATAAATAATTTACCTGGATGTCACTGACCTATAAGACTGGAAAAATTCAAGGTATGCAATTGTGGGATACCTCCTAGAACACTCAAGCTTTTATACAAGACAGCTGGGAATTTTCCAAAATGATAATCATTTATAACAAGGGCTCTGGAGGGAATACAGAGAACTACTGATTATTCTTTCTTCCATTTCACAGAGATTGTTAGAATTTAACATAAAGAATTGAAGCTTTAAATATATAAGGTGATTATATATGTATATACATAATACACCCCATATATATAAATCAGGCATACTTCCTTTAAGAAAACTGGCATTTATCTACAATAATATGAGAAAAACAAGGATCAGTAGTTATAAACTACTTAGATGTTCAGATATTTTTCTACATCAAACATTATTGAAATACATTGAGTTACCAAGTTATTACAGCCATGATTTTACAATGGTCTTGAGTAAGAAGTACAGGATAATGATAAATAAACTCATCTCTGAAGTGTTCTTTTATAGTTTTATAAATAATTTGGAGGAAGCAGGCCATAACCAAACCTCCAAGTCTATAAATGGCGTAAACTTTTTATTGCAGTGAAATTTTAAGCTAAAGGAGATAAAGTGCAGAAACCTCTTTTGGTATGAGAAGGCATAAAAATGGCAAATGAATTTCTATATAACAAAATCCAGAAAGCAAGTTGCTTGTGGAAGGATAATCCAAATTTTACTAATAGAATGGCAAAAACTTGAAGCCAGCAACAATCTAGATAAAGGCCTTGGCAATCATTATAAACACTTGGGTCATTGGTCTTCTGTGATATCTCAGAAAAAAAAGGTGGTTATTTTTAAAATAAAATGTAAGAATTACAATCTTACTTCTATCCATACTGCATGATTCTACTCATTACTCGGGTATTATACAAAGTCATAAACAAAGACTAAAATAGAAATGAAGCTCAACAATGGGAATCAGAAACTATCAGGAGGCTGCAGAACTGTTGAACTGGATTAAAACTAAAAGATAAAATGTTCAACTTGCAAAAATGAGATGCTTGCATAAGACAGAAATCTTTGAAATATGAAATAAGTTAACATATAAATTGGAAAAAATTGTATTTTACATAATGGGAAAATATATTGTCTACCACTATATCCTGACAGTTAGATAGAAAAAGCTTAGAAAAAAATTCCAAAAGATTTTTGATACCACTGTGGTGGTGGTCACCTGATGACTTTTTCTAAGTAAAAATGGTGGGGTGGTGTCATTAGCAGACCCTTAAACTTCGGAGGGAGGTGGAGTGTGTGACAACCATAGATGACACCCACAGTTTCCTGGAGCCTCCTTTACTGACAAAATATTATGCTGGATATACCATGCTAGCTATTTTCTTTTATTATTGTTACCCTTACTGTTTTGTAAAGTAGCTCTCTTTCTGATAAAAAGAAAATAATAGGCCGGGCGCGGTGGCTCAAGCCTGTAATCCCAGCACTTTGGGAGGCCGAGGCGGGTGGATCACGAGGTCAGGAGATCGAGACCATCCTGGCTAACACGGTGAAACCCCGTCTCTACTAAATATACAAAAAATTAGCCGGGCGTGGTGGCGGGCGCCTGTAGTCCCAGCTACTCGGAGGCTGAGGCGGGAGAATGGCGTGAACCCGGGAGGCGGAGCTTGCAGTGAGCCGAGATCGCGCCACCGCACTCCAGCCTGGGAGACACAGCGAGACTCCGTCTCAAAAAAAAAAAAAAAAAGAAAAAAAAAGAAAATAATAATAATTATCCATATATCTGCCTCAATCCTCCACCCCCGTTCTTTAGGTATTTGTGCCTATCTCCTATTTTTCCTCAACTACCCTATTGCTTGCTTTCCCTCACTGTTCTCTCCCCACTATGTATTATTTTCTGTTCTTTGACAATTCATTCTAGGCCTCTTTTGTCACTCTGTCTCTCATTTCTACTCTCTGAGTCTTCCATACTGCATTGTTCTATTCACACTGCATTGTCTCTTCTGGTTTTCTCTGAACCTTTGCTATGTGATGTTTTGGAAATTTTCAGGAGGAGAAAAGTTCAGCAAGAGAATGGGACTACCGGAAAAGACAGAAAAAGCTTTAAGGTGAGGAAGGAGGTTTGAAAACTTTTGCAGTATCTGTGTGTCTATAACTCTAGAATTGTGGGCCTACACAGTGCAATAGTACTCAATATTCCCCCAACTCCATCAATAGTACTCAATATTCACCCAACTCCATCAATAGCACTCAATATTCCCCCAACTCCATCAATAGTACTCAATATTCCCCCGACTCCATCAATAGTACTCAATATTCCCCCGACTCCATCAATAGTACTCAATATTCCCCGAACTCCATCAGTAGTAGTCAATATTTCCCCAACTCCATGCTATTCCAAGAAGGTAGCCAAGTGCCTGGATACACCTCCTTGAAGTTTGCTGGCTAGAAAGATGCAGATTCAAAAAAGATTACTCATCATCATCTGAAAAAGCTATTAAAATGCCCACTCATTTTCCAATTACATGTATCTCTGTGAGTCTGGATCTTTATTATATAATTTTATCAAAGATTATAATACAACGAATTTGGAAATGAGAATGTAGAAAAGATAATCTAGCTCTTCTCCATGAAGCTAGACGTTAAGGAGATACGTGAAAGTGTAAAACAGTGCCACTCCTCTCACTGCTTTATAGTGTGGAAAACACATTTATTTTTATAAAAAGATTTTATATATGTTAAAATGTAATGGGTTTATTATAAAGCTCTTGTTAAATAAATTACCAAATAAAACCTTTTAAGTTTTCTTAGTTTTAATGTGTAACATGGCAAACAATGATAGCTATAACTACACAAAAATAAAAGATCTTTGTTGTTCTTAATAATTTTTAACAGTATGATTTTTTCATAAATTATATTTTGTGATCCTTTAATGCTATTAAATATACATATATCTTAATATAGAATAGTATAGTTTAATACATTGAGACATTTCCTTAATTGAGCAGTAATTTGCATTTCTCAGCAGTGATCATCAGCTACTGAAAAACCTAGTGTATGGTTTTACATTGAGAGTTTTGAGTTCAGCTTTTCATTCCAGGATTTTTTTATATTTAATAGTGAAAAAAACAAAACAAAATAAAACAAAAAACCCTCGAAACAAATCTGTTCCAATCTTAGATAAACACTTTTTACATAAATGTTTCAGTTCACAAATAACAAGGAAACCCCTAGTGTCTCCAAAAGAAGGAGAAATTGAAAACCAGCATTATAATGAGTCTCTGGCAATTTGGCAGTCATAGAGGCTTTGCTGGGCTGAGTAATCAAGAGACTTGGCCTTTAAAGGCCACATGAAGCCATGGGCACCTGCGAGTTGATGAGTTGGAATGAAGATGACTCATACAACTTTGACCCTTGAAGGACATCATCCACCAGGAAAGTGTGAGCTTCATTAAAATCTCTACACTTGAAAATGGATATGACAAAGGAACTTTGTGTCATACTTGGCCCTGGGTGAAAAAAAAAAAAAAAAAATCTCCCCTGAAACTACATCCAAAGGTCTGCTTTAACAAGGTTAGAGATTTAAATTTAACCATGGTGTGGAAAGTTAATACAAAAAGTGTTTTCCAAAGTGGTAATATTTCTAAGAAGCCTGGCCAATGCAAACCCAAGACTTCTCTGTATGGATAAATCACCAAGCCATCCTTCCAGGATTCTAACAGATAAAGCCAGCTGAGGATGATTTCCCAGTACAAAATCTAAAAAACACATTAAGAAAAAATCCAGAATGGGACAGAGTCAACATAAAACAAATGGATGGGAGAAATATACGCATAATACCATACACTCAAATGAGAGATTCATCAGATATGTCATACAATAATACATAAAATGATAGGGAGAAAAGCAAAACTTAAATATATGGGAAACAAGATATTGTCCAAAAAGACTAGACAATTTGAAATGATGAACAAATAGAACTGTGAAAAATAAAACATATAATAGGTGATTTAAAAATTTAGAGATAAGGATTAGGTTAAAAAAGATTGAAAATAATCTAATGGAGTAAAGTATATATCTGGAGACTCTATTCAAAACATAACACAATTAGAAAAAAATAGGATGGAGGAAGAAAAATATGTGACATGAAACAGAAAACGAAAGAACCCAGCTATATCTACTTACACATAAAAGAGGAGAGGAGAGAAGAATGGGAAAAGGGAACATTCCTAGAGATAATTATAAAGCATCACCAAGAAAAAATGGAAGTCATGATTCCTCAGGGTCAAGAAGTCTAATGAGTATCAATGTGAATTTGTAAAACAGAATTCTTTTTGTTTTATTTCAATGGCGTTAGGGTCACAAGTGTTTTCTGGTTACATGAATGAATGATTCATATAGTGTAGTGGTGGTGAATTCGTGTAGTGGTGAATTCTGAAATTTTAGCATACCTGTCAATCAAGTAGTGTACATTATACCCAATACGTAGCTTTTTTAATCCCTCACTCTTCTCCCATCCTCTCCACTTCTGAGTCTTTAAAGTCTATTATACCACCCTACATGGCTTTGCATATCCATAGCTTAGTTCCCACTTGTAAGTGAAAATGTACAGTACTTGGTTTCCCATTCCTGAGACACTTAACTCAGACTAATGGCCTCCAGTTCCAACCAAGTTGCTACAAAAGACATTATTTCATTCTTATTTATGGTTGAGTAGTATTCCATGGAGTATTTATCCACTCATTGGTTGATGGGCACTTAGGTTGGTTCCATATCTTTGCAATTATGAATTGTGCTATAATAAACATATGTATGCAAGTGTCTTTTTAATATAATGAATTCTTTTCCTCTGGGTAGATTCCCAGCAGTGGGATTGCTGGATCAAATGGTAGATCTAACTTTCTCTACTTCAAGAATTTTCCATACTGTTTTTCATAGAGGTTGTGCTAATTTACATTCCCACCAGCAGCATATAAGTGTTTCCTTTTCACCACATCCACATCAACATCTATTGTTTTTTGACCTTTTAATAATGGCCATTCTGGCTGAGGTAATGTGAGTATTGCATTGTGGTTTTGATCTGCATTTCCCTGATCATTAGTGCTGTTGAGCATTTTTTCACATGTTTGTTGGCCATTTGTACACCTTATTTTGAGAAATATTTATTCATGTCATGTGCCAACTTTTTAATGGGATTTTTTGTTCTCGCTGATTTTTTTGAGTTCCTTGTAGATTCTGGATATTTGTCTTTTGTTGGATGCAGAGCTTGCAAATATTTTCTCCCATTCTGTGGGTTATATGTTTACTCTATTGGTTATTTGTTTTGCTGTGCAGTTTTTTAGTTTAATTAGGACTCATTTATTTATTTTTTACTTATTTTCTTGTGTATGCTTTTGGGGTCTTAGTCATATATTCTTTGCCTATGCCAATGTCCAGAAAAGCTTTTTCCTATTTTCTCTTAGAATTTTTATGGTTTCAGATCTTATATTTAAGTCTCTGAGCCATCTTCAGTTGATTTTTGTATACTATGAGAGACAGGAATCCAGTCCCGTTCTTCTACATGTGGCTATCCAGTTTGCCCAACACCATTTATTGAATAGGGTGTCCTTTCCCCATTTTATGTTTCCATATGCTTTGTTATAGATCAATTGATTGTAAGTATTTAGGGCTTTATTTCTGGGTTATCTATTCTGTTTCATTGGTCTGTGTACCTACTTTTATACCAGCACCATGTCATTTTGGTTATTATAGTCTTGTAGTATAATTTGAAGTAAGGTAACGTGACGTCTCCAGATTTGTTCTTTTAGCTAAAGATTGCTTTGGCTATTTAGTCTCTTTTTTCATTCCATACGAACTTTAGGATTGTTTTTTCTAATTCTGTGAAAAATGATGTTGGTGTTTTGATAGGAATTGCACTGAATCTGTAGATTGCTTTGGGCAGTATGGTCATTTTCACTATATTGATTCTTCCAATCCATGAGCATGGAAACTATTTACATTTTTTTGTGACATCTATTATTTCTTTCAGTTATGTTTTGTAGTTCTCCTTGTAGAGATCTTTTACCTCCTTGGTTAAGTACATTCTTAGGTATTTTAAAATTTTTTGCAGCTATTATAAAAGGGATTGAGTTATTGACTTGATTCTCAGCTTTGTTGTTGTTGATGTATAGAAATGCTACCAATTTGCATACATTGATTTTGTAACTTGAGACTTTACTGAATTTGCTTATCAAATCTAGGAATCTTTTGGAGGAGTCTTTAGGGTTTTCTAGGTAAATGACCATATCATTGGCAACAGAGACACTTTGATTATTTCTTTTCCAATTTGGATGTCCTTTATTTCTTTCTCTTGCCTAGTTCCTCTGACTAAGACTTCCAAATTCTTTATACAACCTAAATAACTTGTAGCGAAAGTGCTGATCACTGATGACAGAAAAGAAAAACTCTTAAAGACAACCGATAAGAAAAACAGATTCTCAGAGATCATGGTGGGCAGGAGGCAAGACCAGGTTGCAGCTCCCACTTGGACAGGCAAAGAAGTGTGTGGAGACTTGCATCATGAACTTTGGCTTCAGACCTACTGCAGGAATAAACCAGAAAAGCCAAGAGAACCCATAGACCCTCTGAAGGAAGCAGATTAATCCTGAAGGACCCAGGAGACACCCCAAATACTGTGCTGGTAGCCATGGATGAGAGCCCTACAAACAGTTCACATCACAGGACTCTGTGCAGACAACCCCCAGTACCAGCCTGGAGCCTGGTAGACCTACTAGGTGGCTAGATCCAGAAGAGAGATAACAATCACTATAGCTCAACTCTCAGGGAGCCAAATCCCTAGGAAAAGGGGGAGAGTACTACATCAAGGAACATTTTGTGGGACAAAAGAATCTGAATAGCAGCCTTGAGCCCTAGATCTTCCCTCTGTCACAGCCTACCCAAATAGGAAGGAACTGGAAAAACAATTCTGGTAATATGACAAAACAAGGTTATTTAACACCCTCCAAAAATCACACTAGCTTACCAGTAATGGATCAAAACCAAGAAGAAATTCCTGATTTACCTGAAAAGGAATCGAGAAGGTCAGTTATTAAACTAATCAAAGAGGCATCAGAGAAGGGTGAAGTCCAACTTAAGGAAATCAATAATATGATACAAGAAATGAGGGGAGAAATCTTCAGTGAAATAGATATCAAAAATAAAAAATAATCAAAACTTCAGGACATAAAGAATACACTTAGAGAAATGCAAAATGTTCTTGAAAGTTTCAGCAATAGAATAGAACAAGCAGAAGAAAGAACTCCAGAGCTTGAAGACAAAGTATTCACATTAACATAATCCAACAAAGACAAAGAAAAAACAATTTAAAAAAATGAACAAAGCCTCGAAGAAGTTTTGGATTACGTTAAACAACTAAACCTAAGAATAATTGGCATTCCTAAGGAAGAAGACAAATATGAAAGTGTGGAAAACATACTTGGGGGAATAATCAAGGAAAACTTCCCTGGCCTTCAAGAGACCTAGATAACAAAATACAAGAAGCTCAAAGAACACCTGGGAAATTCATTACAAAAACATATTGCCTAGTCACACTGTCTTCAGGTTATCTAAAGTCAAGACGAAAGAAAGAATCTTAAGAGCTGTGAGGCAAAAGCACCAAGTAATGTATAAAGGAAAACCTATCAGATTAACAGCAGATTTCTCAGCAGAAATACTACAAACTGGGAGCGATTGGGGCCCTATCTTCAGCCTCCTTAAATAAAACAATTATCAGACAAGAACTTTGTATCCAGTGAAACTAAGCTTTATAAATAAAGGAAAGATATAGTCTTTTGCAGACAAACAAATGCTGAGATAATTCACCTGTACCAAGCTAGCACTACAAGAACTGCTAAAACGAACTCTAAGGCTTGAAACAAATCCTGGAAACACATCAAAACAGAACCTCTTTAAAGCATAAATCTCACAGGACCAATGAAACAAAAATACAATTTAAAAAAAGAAAAAGAAAACAAGGTAAACAGGCAACAAACAGCATGATGAATAGAAGGGTACCTCTCATCACAATACTAACATTGAAAGTAAATGGCCTAAATGTTCTACTTAAAAGAAACAGAATTGCAGAATAGATAAGAATCACCAACTATCTGCCGCCTTCAACCAACTATTTGCTGCCTTCAAGAGACTCACCTAACATAATAAGGACTTACATAAACCTAAGGCAAAGGGGTAGACAAAGATATTTCATGCAAATAGGCACCAAAAGCAAGGAGGAACAGTTATTCTTATTTCAAACAAAACAAACTTTAAGGCAACAGCAACTAAAAAAAACAAAGACGGACATTATATAATGATAAAAGGCCTTGTCCAACAGGAAAATATCACAATCCTAAATATATATGCACCTAACACTGGAGCTCCCAAATTTATATAACAATTACTACTAGACCTAAGAAGTGAAATAGATAGCAACACAATAATAATGAGGGACTTCAATACTCCACTGGCAGCACTAGACATATCATCAAGACAGAAAGTCAACAAAGAAATAGTGGATTTAAACTATACCCTAGAACAAATGTACTTAACAGATATTTACAGGACATTCTACACAACAACTGCAGTATATACTTTCTATTCATCAGTGCATGGAACTTTCTCCAAAATAGACTATATGATAGGCCACAAAACAAGTCTCAATAAATTTAAGAAAACTGAAATCATATAAAGTACTCTATCAGATCACAGTGGAATAACACTGGAAATCAATTCCAAAAAGAACCTTCAAAATACAAATACATGGAAATTAAATACCTGCTCCCAAATGATCGTTGGGCTGACAATGAAATCAAAATAGAAGTCAAAACACTCCTTGAACTGAACGATAATACAACCTATCAAAAGTAATACAACCTATCAAAACCTCTGGGATACAGCAAAGGCTGTGATAAGAGGAAAGTTCGTAGACCTAAGTGCTGCCTACATCAAAAAGTCTGAAAGAGCACAAATAGACAACTTAAGGTCACACATCAAGGAACGAGAGGAACAAGAACACACCAAACCCAAGCCCAGTGGAAGAAAAGAAATAACCAAGATTGGAGCAGAACTAAATGAAATTGAAACAAAACAAGTACAGAAGATAAATGAAAGAAAAAGCCGGTTCTTTGAAAAGATAGATAAAATTGATAGGTCATTAGCAAGATTAACCAAAAAAGGAAGAGAGAAAATCCAAATAAGCTCAATTAGAAACGAAACAGGAGATATTACAGCCAACACCACAGAAATACAAAAGATCTTTCAATGATACTATTAACACCTTTATGTGCGTAAACTAGAAAACCTAGAGGAGATGGATAAATTCCTGGAAAGATACAGCCCTTCTAGCTTAAATCAGGAAGAACTGGATACCCTGAGCAGACCAATAACAAGTAGCGAGATTGAAATGGTAATAAATCAAACTAAACAAAAAGAACAAATCGGGAGGCATCACATTACCTGATTTCAAACCATGCTATGAGACCATAGTTCAAAACATGTACTCTAAGGTACTGGTATAAAAATAGGCACATAGATGAATGGAACAGAATAGAGAACCCAGAAATAAACCCAAAAACTTACAGCTAACTGAACTTCAACAAAGCAAACAAAAGCATAAAGTGGAGAAAGGACGCCCTATTCAATAAATGATGCTGCAATAATTGGCAAACCACATGTAGAAGAATGAAACAGAATCCTCATTGCTCATTTTATACAAAAATCAACACAAGATGGGTCAGGGACTTAAATCTAAGACCTGAAACTAAAAATTCTAGAAGATAACGCTGGAAAAACCCTTTCAGTCATTGACTTAGGCAAGGATTTCATGACCAAGAACCCATAAGAAAATGCAATTAAAAACAAAGATGAGTAGATGGCACTTAATTAAACTAAAGAGCTTTTGCACAACAAAAGGTATGTCTGTTTACTTTGTCAGTAAACAAAGTATGTCCCACAGAGTAGGAGAAAATCTTCACAATCTATACCTCTGACAAAGGAGTACTATCCAGAATCTAAAACTACCTCAAACAAATTAGCAAGAAAGAAACAATCCAATCAAAAAGTGGGCTAAGGACACGAAGAGACAATTCTCAAAAGTAGATATACATACGGCCGACAAACATATGAAATAATGTTCAAACACCACTAATGATCACGGAAATGCAAATCAAAACCACAGTGAAATACCACCTTACTCCCACAAAAATGGCCATAATTTAAAAACCAAAAAATGTTGGCTTGGATGTGGTTAAAAGGGAACACTACTACACTGCTTTTGGGAATGTAAACTAGAAAAACCACTAGGGAAAGCAGTGTGGAGATTCCGTAAAGAACTAAAAGAACTACAGTTTGATCCAGCAATCCCACTACTGGGTATCTACTCAGAGGAAAAGAAGTCATTATACAGGCTGGGTGTAGTGGCTCATGCCCGCAATCCCAGCGCTTTGGGAGGCCGAGATGGGCAGATCACAAGGTCAGGAGTTCGAGACCAGCCTGGCCAACATGGAGAAACCCCGTATCTACTAAAGATACAAAAAATTAGTCAGGCGTGGTGGCACTTGCTTGTAATCCCAGGTACTCGGGTGGCTGAGGCAGGAGAATCACTTGAACCTGAAGGGCGGAGGTTGCAGTGAGCTGAGATCACGCCATTACACTCCAACCTGGGTGACACGGCAAGACTCCATCTCAAAAAAAAAAAAAAAAAAAGTCATCATACAAAGAAGAATCTTACACACGCATGTTTATACCAACACAATTTGCAAGTTCAAAAATGTAGTACCAAATCAAACAAAATGCCCATCAGATAAAGAAATGGTGGAATATATATATGATGGAATACAACTCAGTCATAAAAAGGAATGAATTAATGACATTTGCAGCAACCTGGATGGGATTGGAAACTATTATTCTAAGTGAAGTAACTCAGGAATGGAAAACCAAACATCATATGTTCTCACTCATAAGTGGGAGCTAAGCTATGAGGATGCAAAGGTATAAGAATGACACAGTGAACTTTGGAGAAAGGGTGGGAAGGGACTGAGGGGCAAAAGATGACAAACTGGGTTCAGTGTATACTGCTTGGGTAATGGGTGCACCAAAATCTCACAAAACATCACTGAAGAACTTACTCATGTAACCAAATAACACCTGTTTCCCAAAAGCCTATGGAAATAATTTTTTTTTTTTTTTTTTTTTTTTGAGACTGAGTCTCACTCTGTCACCCAGGCTGGAGTGCAGTGGAGTGATCTCAACTCACTGCAAGCTCCGCCTCCCAGGTTCATGCCACTCTCCTGCCTCAGCCTCCCAAGTAGCTGGGACTACAGGTGCACACCACCATGCCTGGCTAATTTTTTGTATTTTTTAGTAGAGACAGGGTTTCACCGTGTTAGCCAGGATGGTCTCAATCTCCTGACCTCGTGATCCACCTGCCTCAGCCTCCCAAAGTGCTAACAGATTCTTATAAACAAATGACAATAAATTTTTTCAACAACAACATTAAAGTTACAAAACAAGGCAATAATATTTTTAAACCTGAAAAAGGAAATAATTAGTAAATTATCATTTTATATCCAGTTTATCTAAAAATAGAGATAAAATGAGGACTTTCAAGAAAAAAAAATAGAGAATTTAGTAAAAGCAAACCTCCAAAGATGAAATTTAGGACGAAAAATATTGAACACGGAATGAAAAACTGAAAAGCAATAAAGAAAAGAGGAATAATTGGTAATTATGAATGTAAGTAAGCACTTAATGTATCTAAACATGCACTGCAAATTAGAGAAGTATAAACACATAGTAGTAATAAATACTAGATTTTTCAAATATAAGGTAGAATACAAGGGTAATCTGAGTGAAAGAATTCTAAAGTTCATTTATTGTTAAGGAAACCAATTAACTTCGGACTTTGTTATCTCTTCCTGACTATATTTTAAGGAAAAACAAATTAAAGAATAGAAATAGAATATATAACTTCTATAACCAGTACAAAGGGAAGAAAGGAGTAATAAATAAAACTTGAGCAATTCCAAGGAAGTTAGAATAAGAAAACAATAAATATACAATGAGAACACATGGGCACAGGGAGGGGAACATCACACACCACACACACACCGGGGCCCGTCGGTGGGTGGAGTCTAGGGGAGGGATAGCGTTAGGAGAAATACCTAATGTAGATCACGGGTTGATGGATGCAGCAAATTACCATGATACGTGTATAGCTATGCAACAAACCTGAATGTTCTACACATGTACTCCAGAACTTAAAGTATAATAAAAAAGAAAGAAAGATTTGAACGAACATGCCAGATGACTGCATTTGTATTCACTGAATTGGGTGTAAGATGAAGCGTGTTTGGGGCTGCCTTAGCATGTCTAAAATTTGGCTGTATCAACTACTGAAATAAAATGGAAGATAAAAGTGAAAAAAACAATAATGAATATAGAAATGCAGGTAAATAGAAACAAAAACTAAGAAAAATAAATAATGGTATAACTCACTCCACAATAAACATACTGGCCAGCTTATTCATAAGAAGAGTTTACAAAATTGCATGTATAAAAATGTATATGCTGCTTTAAAGGAAATAACTAAAACTCAAAATAGGTGAACATAAAAAAATAAAAAAGAAAAAGAAAATTCTGAAAAGAAAACTAGGAAACCTTTATTAACACCAGACAAAAATACATAATTAGTCAAAAAGGATTTTTAAAAATAAACATTGATCCTATATAATGAATTAAGAAAACTCAATAGAAAGATATAAAAATGAAAATGTGTGAAAAAAATATATTTTAAAAATATAAAAAGCAAAAATCAACAGACTAAAATAAGAGACTATTGAATTTCAACATAGTGGGAGGTTTTAACATGTATCTTTCATCAGATGCACAGAAAATGAGAATAACAAATGATAAGTTTGATTTAATGGCGATATATACAGATATCTACAATAGCAGTCAACAACTAAGAGTACCTATTATTTTCACATATATGTGAGACATTAACAAAAATAACCCAATTACTAGGCCATAAAATGGCTTTAAATATATACGAATTAATATTAGACAATCCAGATAATCAATTCATATAAAAATTCTCTACAGTAATAATACTTTCAGGGAGAAAAAAATCATATAAATATCATAAAAGAAGAAGATTAAGCTTTTCTAGATTAAATACCCTATGCATAATAATACATTTTTTAATAAAACAAACTTTTAGCAAACTAAGAAAAGAAGAAAATTTCCACAACACTCCTAAATTTTTCAGAATACACGATGTCTAATGGTATGAACTTAGAATTTATTTTTCAATTATTTTTCAAATCAGGAGCAATACAAGAACATTTGTTTTCAGTAATTATATTTACATTTTTCCCAGAGGTTGAAGCTAATGTAATTTTTAAAATTAACAACTAAGTCATACACATAAAGCAAGACTTAATAGTTTTTAAAAATACAAAACCATACAATTACATAAAAACTAAACAACTCATTTCTGAATAACTTCTTGGTAAACAACTAAATTAGGCAGACATCAAAAAATTCTTTGGAATAAATGAAAATAGAGAACCAACATACCAAACTCCCAGAGATATAGCAAAAGCAGGGTTAGGAGGGAATTTCATAGCACTAAATGCCCACATCAAGTTAAAAAGATCTCAAATTAACAATCCAACATTGTCTGTCCAGAATTGGTAGGTTCTTGGTCTCACTGACTTCAAGAATGAAGCCACAGACCCTCGCGGTGAGAGTTACAGTTCTTAAAGATGGTGTGTCCAGAGTTCGTTCCTTCAGGCATTCAGATGTGTTTGGAGCTTCTTCCTTCTGGTGGAACTCTGGTGGGTTGGTGGTCTCACTGAAGCTGCAGACCTTCGTGGTGAGTGTTACACCTCTTAAAGGCAGTGTGTCTGGAGTTGTTCATTCTTCCCGGTGGGTTCGTGGTCTTGTTGGCTTCAGGAGTGAAGCTGCAGACCTTTGCGGTGAGTGTTACAGCACAAAAACGCAGTGTGGACCCAAAGAGTGAGCAGGGACAAGATTTATTGCAAAGAGGGAAAGAACATAGCTTCCACACTGCGGAAGGGGACCCCAGCCGGTTGCCTCTGGCTGGCTCCCGCAGCCTTTCTTTATTTCCTTTTCTGACCCCACCCACATCCCGCTGAGTGGTCCATTTTACAGAGAGCTGACTGGTCCGTTTTCACAGGGTGCTGATTGGTGTGTTTACAATCCTTTAGTTAGACACAGAGCACTAGACAGAAAAGTTCTTCAAGTCCCCACTAGGTTAGCTAGATACAGAGTACCAATTGGTGTATTTACAAACCTTGAGCTAGACACAGAGTACTGATTGGTGTATTTACAAACCCTGAGCTAGACACAGAGTGCTGATTGGTGCATTTACAATCCTTGAGCTGGACATCCAGTGCTAGAAGGAAAAGTTCTCCAAGTCCCCACTAGGTTAGCTAGATACAGAGTGCCAATTGGTTTATTTACAAACCTTGAGCTAGACAGAGTGCTGATTGGTGTATTTACAATCCTCTAGCTGGGCATAAAAGTTCTCCAAGTCCCCACCAGATTAGCTAGATACAAAGTGCTGATTGGTGCACATACAATCCACCAGCTAGATATAAAAGTTCTCCAAGTCCCCATCCTGTTCAGGAGCCCAGCTGGCTTCACCTAGTGGATCCTGCACTGGGGCTGCAGGCGGAGCTGCCCACCAGTCCCCGGTTGCACCTGCACTCCTCAGCCCTTGGGCTGTGGATGGGACCGGGGGCCACCGAACAGGGGGCGGCACCCCTGTGGGATCCTGGGGCTGCACAGTAGCCCACTGCAGTGGGGGAGCTCAGACATGGTGGGCTGCAGAGCCGGAGCCCTGCCACTGGGGGAGGCAGATAAGAATTTGAGTGCAGCGCCAGCTGGCCGGCACTGCTGGGGACCCTGTGCAACCTATGCAGCTGCTGACCTGGGTACTAAGCCCCCCACTGCCCTGGGCCGGCAGTGCCAGCCTGCTGCTCCATGTGAGGGCTGCGGAGCCCACGCCCATGCCCACCAGAACTCGCACTGGCCCGCCAGCATCGCGCTCAGCCCCGGTTCCCGCCGGAGTCTCTCCCTGCACACCTCCCGGCAGTCAGAAGGAGGTGGCTCCAGCCTTAGCCAGCCCAGAGACGGGCTCCCATGGTGCCCTGGCAGGCTGAAGGGCTCCTCAAGTGCTGCCAGAATGGACTCCAAGGCCAAGGAGGTGCTGAGAGTGAGGGCTGCTAGCACATTGTCACCTCTCAATTGCACCTAGAGGAACTAAAAAAACAAGAACAAACTAACCCTAAAGGTAACAGAAAAAAAAGAAATGACTAAAATCAGAGCAGAACTGAACAAAATTGAGTCCCAAAACTCCATACAAAGGATCAATGAAACTTAAACTTAGTTCCTTGAAAGTATTAAAAAAAAAATTGAGGCTAGGTGCAGTGGCTCACACCTGTAATCCCAGCACTTTGGAAGGCCGAGGCAGGCAGATCACGAAGTCAGGAGATCAAGACCATCCTGGCTAACATGGTGAAACCCCCTCCCTATCAAAAATACAAATATCAGCTAGGCGTAGAGGCCTGCAACCTGTAGTCCCAGCTACTGGGGAGGCTGAGGCAGGAGAATGGCCTGAACACTGGAGGAAGAGCTTGCAGTGAGCAGAGGTGGCGCCATTGCACTGCAGCCTGGACAACAGAGCAAGACTCCATCTCAAAAATACATAAATAAATAAATAATAAAAATTAAAAAATTGAAAGAACACTAGCTGATTAACAAAGAAAAAATTCAATGTGCTTTCACTATAAAAGCCCTCAGCAAACTAGGCATTGAAGAAACAAACCTCAGAATAATAAGAGTAATCTATTACAAACCCAGAGCCAACATCATAGTTAACAGGCAAAAGGAGCAAGCTTTTGTTTTGAGAGTTGGAACAAGACAAGGATGCTCCCTCTCGCCACTCCTATTCAACATAGTACAGGAAGTGCTAGCTAGAAAAATCAGGCAAGAGAGAGAAATAAACTGCATGCAAATAGGAAAATAATTTTCTTTCTTCATTGACTGTATGATTCTATACCTAGAAAATGCTAAAGACTCCACCAAAAGGCTCTTAAAACTGATAAACCACTTCAGTAAAGTTTCAGAATACAAAATCATTGTACAAAAATCAATAACATTTCTATACACCAATAACATTCAAGCTGAGAGCAAAATCAATAATGCAATCTCATTTACAATAGTCACACACAAAAATAAAATACCTAGGAATACAGCTAACCAAAGAGGTGAAAGATCTCTGCAAGGAGAACTACAAAACACTGCTGAAAGAAATCACAGTTGACATAAACAAATAGAAAAACATTCTGTGGTCATGGATTGGAAGAACCAATATTGCTAAAATAGCCATATTGCCCAAAACAATACACAGATTCAGTGCTATTCCTGACAAAATACCGATGTCATTTTTCACAGAATTAGAAAAAGCAATCCTAAAATTCATGTGGAATCAATAAAGAGCCCAAATATACAAGGCAATCTTAGGCAAAATGAACAAAGCCAGAGAAATCTCATTACCTGACTTCAAACTATACCACAAAGCTACAGTAACCAAAACAGCATTGTATTGGTACAAAAACAGACACATAGACCAATGGAACAGAAGAGAGGACCCAGAAATAAAGCCACACACCTACAAAAATCTGATCTTTGACAAAGTCTACAAAAATAAGCAATGAGGAAAAGCCTTGCTATGCAATAAATGGCACTGGGATAACTGGCTGGCCATATGCAGAAGAATGAAACTATACTACTACCTTTCACCATATACAAAAACTAACTGAAGATAGATTAGACGGGGTACAGTGGCTCATGCCTATAATCCTAGCACTTTGAGAGGCCAAGGTGAGCAGATTGCTTGAGCCCAGAATTTCAAGGCCAGCGTGGGCAACACAGTGAAATCCCATCACTACAAAAAATACAAAAATTAGCCAGGTGTGGTGGCATAGACCTGTGGTCCCAGCTACTCAGGAGGCTGAGGCAGGAGAATTGCTTGAGCCCAGGAGGCAGAAGTTGCAGTGATCTGAGATCATGCCACTGCATTTTAACCTGGGCAACAAAGCGAGACCCTGTCTCAAAAAAAATGAACAAACAAACAAACAAAACAGATTAAGGACTTAAATGTAAGACCTAAAACCATAAAAATCCTACTGGAGAACCAGAAATACCCTTCTGGGCATAGGCCCTGGCAAAGATTTCATGGCAAAGATATCAAAATCAATTGGAACAAAAGGAAAAATTGACAGATGCGATTTATTTAAACTAGAGTTTCTGCACAGTGAAAGAAACTGTCAACAGAGTAAACAGAAAACCTACAGAATGTGAGAAAATATTCATAAAATATGCATCCAACAAAAGTCTGATACCCAGAATCTCTAAGGACCTTAAGCAATTCAACAAGTAGGGAACAAATAACCTCATTAAATAGTAGGCAAAGGACATGAACAGACACTTCTCAAAAGACAACAAACAAGCAGCCAACAAACATGAAAAAAACGCTCAACATCACTATCATCAAAGAACCACAAAGCAAAAGCACAATGAGATATACACTAATCAGAATGGTTAGTAATAAAAAGTCAAAATAACAGATGTTGTCAAGGCTGCAAAAGAAAGGAAAAGCTTATATACTCTTTGTGGGAATGTAAATTAATTAAGCCCCTGTGGAAATCAGTTTGGAGATTCTCACAGAACACAGAACAGAGCTACCATTTGACCCAGCAATCCCAATACTGGGTATACACCCAAAGGAATATAAATTGTTCTACCAAAAAGACACATGCACTTGCATGTTCATCACAGCACTGTTTACAATAGCAAAGATATGGAATTAGTCTAGGTGACCACCGATGGTAGATTGAATAGAGCAAATGTGGTACATATACACCATGAAATACTACACAGTCATAAAAAAAAAAAAAAACTTTTTTTTTTGCAGCAACACGTATGCAGCTGGAGGCCATTATTCTAAGTACTTGCCAAAACAGAAAACCAAATGTCTCACGTTCTCACTTGGAGAGAACTAAACATTGAGTAGACATGGACAACAGACACACAGTACTGCTAGAGGTGGAGCTTGAGGGAGGGGACAAGAGCTGAAAACTACCTTCTGAGTATTATGCTCATGATCTGGGGGATAAGATCAATTGTACCCCAAACCTCGGCATCTCATAATATAGCTATGTAACACAACTGCACATGTACCCTCTAAATCTGAAATAAAAGTTGAAATTAAAAATAAAAACAAATAAACAAAACTAAGGTATACAGATTAAAACAGAGTAACTACAATTATTCTCATTTTCAGCCATTATGCATCATACTTATTTTTAAAAGAATTTTACTAAAATAACATGAAAACTTAGCAAAGTTGCTTGATACAAGATCAAGATAAAAATTGCGAGTTTCCAATAGTAACAGAGTTGCTTGTATTAGTCTAACGCTTCTTCTTATAACAATTACAATAATCATAAATTCTGGAAAAATACATTTTTTTAAAACCATCTTTTGGAAAGAGAGGAAAAGCAAGAAAATTTGAAGCAATCTTAAGTTTGAAGGAAGGAACCTGCTCTGGGGAAAATTAGCATTTATATGACTTTTTTGCCCTAGAAAACTCCCTAATGCAACAACTAGAACTAAGTCAGAAAGCTAGTTATCACTGGTCTCCTACAGTCTCTTCTTGAAGTTGCTGTCATAGTATGGATTTCAGGCTACTTTTCTTTCTTCATTTAAGAAAATATATGATAATGTAGTTTATCTAACATTTTCTTGATGTTAGGGTAAAAGCAACACTACATTTTACCACTTTCTTTACAATGTCTTAATATTAAATAGATGAAAGCAGAACTCTTCCCAATCCTACATCACTCTTTAGCAAAGCCATGTCCGGGTGCCAGCAGGGTAATTTTCAGCCCAGCTCTTAGTTAGGGACAGATTTCATGTGTTGGTGCCCACAAATGTTTTTAAAGTTGTTTTTAGGTAAGGTTCATTAATATTCATTACTGTAAAGGATTTGTTCTATGAATATATCAGATTTCACCCATTCTATGTTTAAGGAACATTTGAGTTGTTTCCATGAGCAAATATAAAATAAGACACTGAAGAACGTGTTTCAAGAGGTTTTTTTAACACACACATGCACAGAGTTCTATTGACTACAAACTTAGAGGTGAAATTGCTGGTCTTCTGGAACATTCACATTAAACAATAGTACATAATGCTAAATGATTTTCCAAAATCCTTGTTATCAATCCTTTTCAATTGTGTAATTTATTCCACATCCTCTCCATTACGAGCTTTATGAGACTTTATAATTTCAAACCATTCTGGTAAATGTAGAGAAATCTCAAAATTACAATTGGAATTTCCCTTGTGACTAATATGGTAGAGAACCTTTTCATATGTGCATTGTCCACTTGGCTATCTAATTTTTTAAGTGCCTGTTAACATCTCTCACCTATTTTTCTATTGATCTGTATTTTTCTTGCTAGTCATATTTGTAACAAATATCTCCTCCTGCTCTTTGACCTTGTCACTCTCCTAACAGTGATGAATAGATTTTTGTGCTATTTAAAAAAATATTTCTTTACACTCAAAGTCCTCAAGAAATTTCCCTATAATCTTACAAAAGTTTACTGTTATGTTCACATTCATATCTACAAATTTTATGGAATTGATTTTTGTGTCTATTATGAAGTAAGCATTCAAAGTTTTATCCCCCATTTGCATGTTCAACTTATCCATTACTATTTATTAAAATACAAAATTTCCTCATGTCTCTGTGGTGTCATATTTGTAACAAATTGCATATCTGCACATGTAAAGGTTATATTATGGGGGTTTTCATCTGTTTAATTTGATTATTTGACTCTTCTTGAATTAGTATCTTACTGTCTAAATTACTGTAGCTTTTTAAGTTTTGTTATTCAGTATCATTAATTTTTTCCATTTTTTTTTTCCTTTCTTGAATGTCTTGGCTATTTTTGAAGCTATGCATTTCTATATACATTTTATTTTATTTTATTTTATTATTTATTTATTTTACTTATTTTTTTGAGACTGAGTCTCACTCTGTTGCTCAGGCTGGAGTGCAGTGGTACGATCTGGTCTCACCGCAACCTCTGCCTCCCGCATTCAAGTGATTCTCCTGCCTCAGCCTCCTTAGTAGCTGGGACTACAGGCACTGGCCACCACACACAGCTAATTTTTTGTGTTTTCGGCAAGATGGGGTTTCACCACGTTGCCCAGACTGCTCTCAAACTCCTGGACTCAAGCGATCCACTTGCCTTGGCCTCCCAAAGTGCTGGGATTACAGGCATGAGTCACCACACCTGGCCACATTTCCACATAAATTTTAGACTCAACTTACTAAGTTATATTTTAAAATATTTTCTGAGTTTTTATTCGATGATTTCATGAATTTTTTCCTCTGATTTTTGGGAAGGTTTTGTGATACTTCTACATGTGATATTCTTTGTATTTTTCCTGCTTTTTGTCTATTGTGCTTATTATTAGCAGTGAGTTTTGTTCTTTCAGGTGACTACTTATTGCTCAATAACATCCTTTTCTTTCTGATCAAAGTATTCCCTTTAGCATTTCTTGTAGGACAGGTTTCGTATTGATAAAATCCCTCAGCTTTTGTATGTCTAGGAAAGTCTTTGTTTCTTCTTCATGTTTGAAGGGTATTTTTGCCAGATACACTATTCTAAGATAAAAGTTATTTTTTCTTCAGCACTTTGAATACATCTAGCCACTCTCTCGGCCTGTATGGTTTCCAGTGAAAAGTCTCCTCCATATGTATTGGAGCTCTAATTTTATGTTATTTGTTTCATTTCTCTTGCTGCTTTATTGTTTCCTTTCTTTACCTTTGACCTTTGGAAGTTTGATTATTAAATGGCTTGAGATAATCTTCTTTGGATTAAATCTGCTTAGTGTTCTAAAACCTTCTTGTACTTGGATATTGATATATTTCTCTAGGTTTGAGAAGTTCTGTGTTATTTATTGTTCCTTTGAATGAACTTTCTACCCCTATCTCTTTCTCTACCTCCTTTTTAAGGCCAACATCTCTTAGATTTGCTCTTTTGAGGCTATTTCTAGATCCTGCAGGCATGATTCATTGTTTTTTATTCTTTTTTCTTGTCTCCTCAACTGTGTATTTTCAAATAGCCTGTCTTCAAACTCACTAATTATTTCTTCTGCTTAATCAGTTCTGCTATTAAAAGACTGATGCATTCTTCAGTATGCCAATTACATTTTTCAACTCCAAAATTTCTGCTTGATTCTTTTTAATTATTTCAATCTCTCTGTGAAATTTATCCAGTAGAATTTTGACTTCTTTCTCTGTGTTATCTTGAATTTCTTTGAGTTTCCTCAACACAGCAATTTTGAATTCTCTGTCTGAAAGGTCACATATCTCTTTGTTTCTCCAGGGTTGGTCCCTGATGCCTTATTTAACTCACTTGGTGAGATCATGTTGTTTTTTTTTTTTTTTTTTGGATGATGTTGATGCTGGTAGATGTTCTTTAGTGACTGGCCATTGAGAAATTAGGTATTTACTGTAGTCATCACTATCTGGGCTTATTTGTAGCCATCCTTCCTGAGAAGGCTTTCCAAATATTTGAAAGGACTTGGATGTCGTAAACTAACATGTATCTGCTTTAGGGGACAGCCGAAGCCCAGTAATACTGTCGTTCTTGCAGACTTGTAGAAATACCACCATCGTGGTCTTGGACCGGATCAAGGAGAATTTTCTGGATTACCAGGCAGAGATTCTTGTTCTCTTCTCTTGCTTTCTCCCAAACAAATGGAGTCTCTCCGTGTGTGTGTGTGTGTGGGTGTGTGTGTTTTGAGCCACCTATAGCTGGGGGTGATGTGACACAAGCACCCCTGAGGCCACTACCACTATGACTGTGCTGGGTCAGACCTGAAGCCAGCACAGTACTAAGTCTTGCCAAAGACCTGTGGTAACCACTCCCTGGCTACTGTCTTTGTTCACTCAAAGCCCTAAGGCTTTACATTCAGCAGGTGGCAAGGCAAGCCAGGCCTGTATTCTTCCCTTTAAGGCTGAGAGTTCCCCCAAGCTCCTGGGGGAGCTTACCCATCCAGGGCTTGGGGGAACTCATAGCAACTGTTGGAAAGGATTATTCATCATGACCAAATGGGATTTATCCCTGGGATGCAAGGGTGGTTCAACATACACAAATCAATCAATGTGATACATCATATTAACAGAATGAAGAATAAAAAACTTGATGATTTCAACTGATACTGAAAAAGCATTTGATAATTCAACATCTCTTTATGATAAAAAAAAAAAATCCCTCAAAAAACTGGGGATACAAGGAACATACCTCAACATAATAAAAACCATATATGACAGACCCGCAGCTAGTATCACACTGAATAGGGAAAAGCTGAAAACCTTTCCTCTAAGATCTGGAGCATGACAAGGATGCCCACTGTTACCATGGTTATTCAATATAGCACTAGAAGTCCTCGTTAGAGCAATCAGACAAGAGAACGATATAAAGGGCATTCAACTTGGAAACAAAGAAGTCAAAGTTTCCTTGTTTGCAGATGATATGAATTATATTTGGAAAAAACTACAGACTTCACCAAAAATCTATTAGAACTGATAAACAAATTGAATAAAATTGCAGGATACAAATTAACATACAAAAATCAGTAGCATTTCTATGCCAATGGTGAATAATGTGAAAAATGAATTAAAAATGCAATCCCATTTACATTAGCCACATATAAAATTAAATATCTAGGAATTAACCAAAGAAGTGAAAGATCTCTATAATAAAAACTGTAAAACACTGATGAAAGAAATTGAAGATAAAATGGTAAAAAAGTCCGTGTTTATGGACTGGAAGAACAAATACTGTTAAAATGTCCATACTGCCTAAAGCGATCTACAGATTCAGTGCAATCCCTATCAAAATACCAAGGACAGTCTTCACATAAATAGAAAACAACAATTCTTTTTTAATTTTATGTATGTATGTATGTATGTATGTATGTATGTATTTATTTATTTATTTTGAGACAGAGTCTTGCTCTGTTGCCCAGGCTGGAGGGCAGTGGCACGATCTTGGCTCACTGTAAGCTCTGCCTCCCAGGTTCATACCATTCTCCTGCCTCAGCCTCCTGAGTAGCTAGGACTACAGGTGCCCACCATCACGCCCTACTAATTTTTTTGTATTTTAAGTAGAGACGGGGTTTCACCATGTTAGCCAGGATGGTCTCGATCTCCTGACCTCATGATCCACCTGCCTCAGCCTCCCAAAGTGCTGGGATTACAGGCGTGAGCCACTGTGCCCAGCCAGAAAACAACAATTCTAAAATTTGTATGGAACCACAAAAGACCCAGAATAGCCAAAATTATCCTAAGCAAAATGACAGAATTGGAGAAATAATATTACCTGACTTCAAATTATACTACAGTGCTATAGTAACCAAAACAGCATGGTAGTGGCATAAAACCAGACACATAGACCAATGGAACAGAATAGAGAACTCAGAAACAAATTTGCCCAGCTAAAGTGAACTAATTTTCAACAAAGATGCCAAGAACATGCACTGGGGAAAGACAGTCTCTTCAATAAACAGTACTGGGAAACCTGGATATCCGTATGCAGAAGAAAGACACTAGACCTAAGTCTATCACAATATACAAAAATAAAATCAAAATGAATTAAAGGCTTAAATCTATGACCTCAAACTATAAAAATACTAAAAGAAAACATAGGAGAAAACCTTGAGGATCCTGGTCTGGGCAAAGATTTCTTGACCAATACCCCACAAGCTCAGGCAACCAAAGCAAAAATGGACAAATGGAATCACATCAAGTTAAAACACTTCTGCACAGCAAAGAAAACAATCCACAAAGTAAAGAGAAAACCCACAGAATGAAACAAAATATTTGCAAACTACCCATGTGACAAGGGATTAATAACCAGAATATATAAGGAGCTTCAAACAACACTATAGGAAAATGTCTCATAATCCAATCAAAAAATGGGAAGAAGATTTGAATAAACATTTCTTAAAAGAAGACATACAAAAGGAAAACAGGCATATGGAAAGATGCTCAACATCATTCATCATCAGAGAAACGCAAATCAAAACTTCAATGATATAGCATCTCACTCCAGTTAAAATGACTTATATCCACAAGATAGGCAATAATAAATGCTGATGAGGACGTGGAGAAATGGAAATCCTTGTACACTGTTGGTGGGAATGTAAATTAGTACAACCACTACGGAAAACAGTTCAGAAGTTTCTCAAAAAGCTAAAAATTGAGCTACCATATGATCCAGCAATCCCACTGCTGGATATATACCCCAGAGAAACAATACCAATATATCCAAGAGATATCTTCACTCCAATGTTTGCTGCAGCACTGCTTGCAATAGCCAAGATTTGGAAGCAACTTAAGTGTCCATCAACAGATGAATGGATAAAGAAAATGTGATTACACACACACACACACACACACACACACAATGGAGTACTATTCAGCCATAAAAAATAATGAGATCTAATTATTTGCAACAACATGGATGGAACTAGAGATCATTATGTTAAGTGAAATGAACCAGGAACAGAAAAACAAACATTGCATATTTTCACTTATTTTGGGGATCTAAAAATCAAAACAATTGAACTCAAGAACTTAGAGAGTAGAAGGATGGTTACCAGAGGCTAGGAACTACAGTGGGGGCGATTGGGGGGAGGTGGGAATGGTTAATGGCACAAAAAGATAGTTAGAATGAATAAGACCTAATATTTTATAGTACAAAAGGCTGACTATAACCAATAATAACTTAATTGTACACTTTAAAATAACTTACAAAGTGTAATTGGAGTATTTGTAACTCAAAGGATAAATGCTTGAGAGGATGGATACACCATTCCTTATGATGTACTTACTTCACATTGCATACCTGTATCAATATATCTCATGTACCACATAAATATATACACCTGCTATGTACCCACACAAAAAATTTTTTTAAAATCTTAGAAATCAACTGGGTGCGGTGGCTCATGCCTGTAATCCCAGCCCAGCACTTTGGGAGGCCGAGACAGGCAGATCACTTGAGGCCAGGAGTTCAAGATCAGCCTGGCCAACATGGTGAGACCTCCGTCTCTCCTAAAAATAATAATAACAATAAATTAGCTGGGTGTGGTGGCGCATGTCTGTAACCCCAGGTACCTGGGAAACTGAAGCAGGAGAATCGCTTGAGCCTGGGATGCCGAGGTTGCAGTGAGCTGAGATGGCGCCACTGCACTCCAGCCTGGGGGCAACAGAGCAGACAAAGAAAAACGAAGAGGGAAGGGAAGGGGAGGGGAGGGGAGGGGAGGAGAGGGAAGGGAAGGGGAGGGGGAAGAAAATAAAAAACCTTAGAAATCTACCTGGTGCTTGATTGTAGTATGGCTGAGCTGTTGAGGCTTACCAATTTTATTGATCTTTTCAAAGAATAAGCTTTTGGTTTTGTTTAGTTTCCCCATGATTTCTGTTTTCCATTTTATTGATTTCTGCTCTAATTTAGATTTTTTATTTTTTAATTTTTGTGCAGGGTCTTGCTTTATTGCCTATGCTGGAGCACAGTGCAGATCATGGCTCACTGCAGCCTCACACTCCTGGGCTCAAGCTATCCTCCTGTTTCTGTCTCCTGAGAAGCTAGGACTACAGGTATGCACCACCACATCAAGTTAATTTTTTTCTTTTCTTTTCTTTTCTTTTCTTTTCTTTTCTTTTCTTTTCTTTTCTTTCTTTTTTTAATAGAAGCTGGGTCTTGCTATGTTGCCCAGGCTGGCTTTCTTTGTTTTTAATATATGAATTTAATGCCATAATCTTTTCCTCTACACACTGTGTTTGTGGCATCACACAAATTTTAATATGTTATGTTTTCATTTTCATTTGTCAGAAATATTTTTTTGTTTCTCTTGAGACTTTTAACCCATGTGTTATTTAGAAGTGTATTGTTACTCTTCACATATTTTGAGATTTTCTGGTTATCTTTCCATTATACATTTCTAGTGTAATTTCAGTATGGCCTGGGAGAAAACATGGTATGATTTCTATTATTTTAAGTTTGTTAGGATGTGCTTTATGGTCTACAGTGTAATTTATATTGGTAAATGTTTCATGTGAGTTTGAGAAAAATGCATATTCTGCTGTTATTTAATAAACTAGTTTACAGATGTCAGCTATATTCAGTTGACAGATGATGTAGTTGAATTCAACTATGTCCTTATTGATTTTCTGGAGAAACCTTTTGGATCCCTCCATTTCTTACAGAAGGGGTGTTAAAGTTTCCAACTATAATAGTAAATTTGCCTATTTCTCCTTGTAGTTCTATTAGTTTTGTCCCATGTATTTTGCTGCTTGGTGGTTGGGTACATATATGTTAAGGATTGTTGTCTTCTTGGAGAATTGACTCCTTTATTGTTATGTAATGCCCTTTTTTATTCCTGGTAAATTTCCTTGCTGCAAAATCTTCTTTGTCTGAAATTAACATACTACTCCCACTTTCTTTTGATTAGTATTAGCATGATGTCTTTTTCTCTGTCTATCTACTTTTAATAGATACGTGAATTTATATTTACATTGGATTTCTTATAGAAACCATATAGATGCATCTTATTTTTTGATGCACGCTGACAATCTCTGTCTTTTCATTGGTACATTTTTATACCATTGATGTTCAAAGTGATTATTGATACAGTTGGATTAATATCAGCCATATTTGTTATTATTTTCTATTTATTGCCCTTTTTCTTCATTCTTATTTTTGTGTTCTACTGTTTTTGCCTCTTTTTTGGTTTTACTTGTGCATTTTTATGACTCTACTTTCTCTTCATTCTAAGCTTATCAGCTACACCACCTTTTTTACTTTTCAAGTTGTTGCCAGAGTTTGCAACATACATTTATAATTAATCGAAGTCCACTTTCAAATAATACTACATCTCTTCACAGATAGTCTGAGTGTCTTATAATAATGAAATAGCCTTATTCCTCCCTCACTTGTAGCAATGCTGTCATTTATTTTACTTACATATTAGCATATATTAATTCTAAAAATATATACATAAGCATACATAATTGAATACAATGTTGCTATTATTATTTGGAAAAATGCTATCTGTTACATTGATTAGGAATACAAAAGAGTTTTCATTTTGCTTTCACTTTTTCCTCCTTTGATGATGTTTCTTTCTTTATGTAAATCTGAATTTCTGCCCTCTATTATTTTAGTTCTCTCTAAAGAGCTTCTTTGACATTTCTTGAAAGGCAGATCCTTTGGCAACAAATTTCCTTTTTTGTTTGTCTGAGAAATATTTTATTTCTGCTCACTTTGAAAGATAATTTTGCAGGGTACAGAATTCTGGCTTGGTGGTTTTTTTCTCTCAAAACTTTAAATATTTTGCTACAATCTCTTCGCATATTCATGATTTCTGAGAAGTCACAGGTAATTTTTAACTTTGTTCTATAGGCAAGGTGTTTTATTCTTCTGTTTTTGTTTTTTGTTTTTTGTGTTTTTTTGAGAAAATAATCCCTATGTGTAGGATTTTGGGGGGGTTGGTGATTTTTGTTTTACGTTTTGAGTAGTTATCCTGCTCAGTATTTTCTGAGCTTCCTGGATCTGCAGTTTCATGTCTAACATTAGTTTGGGGAAAATTCTCTGTCATTCTTGTTTTAAATATTTCTTTTCTTCCTTTGTCTTTTCTTTGTCCTTCTGGTATTTCCATTACATGTTAGTTAAACCTTTTGTAGTCATCCCACAATCTTGGATATTTTTTCTTCCCTTCCCTTCCCTTCCCTTCCCTTCCCTTCCCTTCCCTTCCCTTCCCTTCCCCTCCCCTCCCTTCCCCTCCCTTCCCCTCCCTTCCCCTCCCTTCCCCTCCCTTCCCCTCCCTTCCCCTCCCTTCCCCTCCCTTCCCTTCCCTTCCCTTCCCTTCCCTTCCCTTCCCTTCCCTTCTTCTCTCTTCTTTCTTTTTCTTTTACTTTTTTTTTCTTTTACTTTTTTTTTGGTGGGGTACAAGGCCTCATACTGACACCCAGGTTTCAGTGCAATGGTGCAATCACAGCTCACTGCAGTCTCAACTTCCTGGGCTCAGGTGATTCTCCCATCTCAGACTCCCGAGTAGCTGGAACTGCAGGTGTGTGCCACCATGCCTAGTCAGATTTCATATTTTTTTTATAGAGATAAGGTCTCACTATGTTGTCCAGGCTAGTCTTGAACTCCTGGACTCAAACAATCCTCCTACCTTGGCCTCCCAAAGTGTTGAGATTATAGGCATGAACCACCATGTCCAGCTGAATTTTTCATTTTTGTTACACTTTTTTTAGTCTCTCCCTTTTT
Organism: Theropithecus gelada; assembly: GCF_003255815.1. Taxonomy (NCBI): domain Eukaryota; kingdom Metazoa; phylum Chordata; class Mammalia; order Primates; family Cercopithecidae; genus Theropithecus; species Theropithecus gelada. The sequence continues at coordinate 98,898,473 of NC_037672.1, read as the reverse complement.
TTGGTTATCTCTTAAAACTTTCATCTCTCTACTTACATTACCCTTATGTTCTTGTATGCTGTCTACTTTATCACAGTAATCTTAATTGTTTTAAATTCCCTGTTTGGTAATGCCAACATTCCTTGTGTCTGGTTCTGATGCTTGCTCTGTCTCTTCAAACTGTTACTTGCATTTTAGTATGCCTTGTAATTTTTTAAATCATAGCCAAACATGGTGTATTGATTAAAAGGAACTACTGTAAATAGGCTTTTAGTAATATGGTGGTAAGGTATAGGGGAAATAGACATGCTCTATAGCACTACAATTAGATCTGTCTTTTAGTGAGCTAATGCCTCTGGTCTCGAACTTCATAAGTGTTCCTCAGGTTTTTTTCCCTCCTTCCTTGGGTGAGACAGGATAGCTAGAATTGGGTATTTCCCTTCTGTCCCATGGAAAGGCAGAGTGAAATGGAGTTTGGTATTTCCCTTCCCCTAGGTCAGTTGGCTCTGATAAAACACTAGCAGATTAGTCTCTGGTTAACCAGCTTCTCTTAAGAGCATACTTTGTTAAGAAAAACAGACTAGTGAGAATCTGGTTGAGCTCCTGGAGACAAACCTCACAAAAATGTGGAGGCCTCCCTGTGACTGGGTTTGTCTGGAGTTTTTAACTCTCATACTTGAGCAATTAGTCAGTTACAGTTCAGGTTTTTCTACCCTAGCACTGCTTCCCATAGAGTTTTCTGCTGTGATATTTTGTCATTTTTCTGTATCTGTCTGTCTGTCTCTCAAGTTTTGGGGCATCAATTTTTCTTTTGACCTCAATGCTCTTAAAAATCCAAGAAGGGCTGTTGATTTTTTCAGTTTGTTCAGCTTTTTACTTGCTGTCAGCACAGAGTAAAGATTTCCTTTTTTTTTTTTTTGGAGACAGAGTCTTGCACTGTGGACCAGGCTGGAGTTCAGTGGTGTAATCTTGGCTCACTGCAAGCTCCACCTCCTGGGTTCACACCATTCTCCTACCTCAGCCTCCCAAGTAGCTGGAACTACAGGCGCCCGCCACCATGCCCGGCTAATTTTGTGTGTGTGTGTGTGTGCGTGCGTGTGTGTTTAGTAAAGACGGGGTTTCACCGTGTTAGCCAGGATAGTCTCAATTTCCTGACCTCGTGATCCGCCTCCCAAGGTACTGGGATTACAGGCGTGAGCCACTGCGCCCGGCCAGGACAGAGTAAAGATTTATAAGCTTCTTCTCTACATGCCTGATTATAAATTGGATGTATTCTTACTGTGTTTTTTAAAAAGTTAATAAGAAATGATATTTATAAAGTCTGTTTAAAATGACTTGAAGCTGAAACCCCGTCTCTACTAAAAAAAATTACAAAAAATTAGCCGGGCATGGTGGTGGGCGCCTGTAGTCCCAGCTACCCGGGAGGCTGAGGCAGGAGAATGGCGTGAACCCGAGAGGCGGAGCTTGCAGTGAGCCGAGATCGCGCCACTGCACTCCAGCCTGGGAGACAGCCAGACTCCGTCTCAAAAAAACAAAAAAAAAACAAAACAACAAAACAACAACAACAACAATGAAACAAATGAGTTGAGGCTGGGCATCAGTTTTATAAATTCCATTCTATTTCTGGTTAGCAATCATTACTAGAATGGACCCCTCCAGTCGCCCTATTGAAAGCCAGAGATTTTACTGGGGGTCCTTCTCCTTGGAGAATGCCATAATTTAATTTTTTTCCTAGTTCTATTACACTTATCGTCTTGAAATGTGGAGAGATGCTTACGATTTGGCAAATGCTAGAAACTGCCAAGATGTCTGTGCCCATCTCTCACCATATTCAGTCATGATAACCTTCAAAGCAAAACGGCATCTGCTTCACTTCTACCTTCCAAATCTCATATTAGTTTCCCTTTCAGTCAACTCTAACTGGGACCATACAGGGAAGGGAATTTTGGGAAACATAGGTCTAGCTTAACCAGATTGACACAGTACAAAATCCTCATGGATAATGACAAGCAATTTACCCAAGTGGAAACCGAATGGCCAGTAAACATAATAAAGGAGGTTAAACTTTACATTTACTCAAAACATTCACTTTGACAACACGAGATACTGTTTCACCAGCAGATGTATATTCTGTGTTATTTAATAAAGTAGTTTACACATGTCAACTGTATCCAGTTAAGTGGTGATGTAGTTTAATTCAACTATGTCCTTATTGATTTTCCGGAGAAACCTTTTGGATCTCTCCATTTCTTATAGAGGGGGTATTAAAGTTTCCAACTGTAATAGTAAATGTGTCTATTTCTCCTTGTAGGTCTATTGGGTGACATAAAAGTGTTAACATATTAAAAATAGGGACCATATATTCTGGACAGAGTATAAATGGGTTCATCCAGGTTAAAAGACAATTTGAAATATCAAATAAAATTAAAGATGTGTGTAGCTTTCAACCCAGTGATTCTACTACTAGAAATGCACTATTTACAGATGTATGCAAAGATAAATGTACTAAAATGTTCATAGCAGCATTGGTTTTAATAGCTAAAAAAAAATCTGCAAAAGAAATTTAAATGTTAGTGGGACTCTAGATAAACACTTACTTATTTGTAAGAGAAAAACCTATGCAATCTTTAAAATTAGAACTAGACCTAAATGCAAGAAAATGAATAAATCTTTAAAATAATGTTGAAAAAGCGTTGCTAAAGAATATATAGAGTATAACAGCATTTCTATAATTTTAAAACATTCAAAATAAAAATTCAAAATAAAACTATACATTTATAGAATTCATACATATGTATGAATATGTAAAATAATCTTCATATGACTATTTCTTTAGGTAACCTCTCCTAAAATCTGAGACATTAATATTTAATTATAATTTATTGAAGTTACGACTACAGAAAACTGAAATAATATATCCCAGGAAATTAGGACATTCATAGGAGCCTTATTATCTTATGCTCTTATGCAAATGAGCATCAGTCTGCGCTCTTTGAAAACCAGAACCAAATTCTGAGTCAGTTAATTTTTCCTACATGGTTACCAAAATATTTCAAACATCTAGTTTAAAGAAAATCCAATAAAATATGTAGAACACTGTATCAGTCTGTTCTCACACTGCTAATAAAGACATAACTGAGCCTGGGTAATTTATAAAGGAAAAAGTTTGATTGATACACAGTTCAGCATGGCTTGGGAGACCTCAGGAATCTTATAATTAGGGCAGAAGGGGAAGCAAACACGTCCTTCTTCACGTGGCATCAGGAAGGAGAAATGCAGCACAAAGCAGGGGAAAGCCTCTTATAAAACCATCAGATCTCATGAGAAATCACTCACTATCATGATAACAGCATGGGGGAACCACCCCCATGATTCAGTGACCTCCCACAGGGTCCCCGCTAGGACACATGGGAATTATGGGAGCTATAATTCAAGATGATATTTGGGTGGGGACACAGCCAAACAATGTCAAACACCTCTTCCCCTAAAACTATTAGGCAATATTGACAGAAATTAAATATTTAAATAAATGGAAAAATGTAGTATGTTCATGGTTTGAAATATGCCACTTTTCTCTAAATTAACCTAAAAATTGAATGCAATTCTAATCAAAAGTCTCATGTTTTCTTTTTCTCTTAAAATGTTAAAAATTAATATATCATTGTATATATAAATAAATGTATATTTTATACATGTGATATTTTGATACATGTGCCCAATGTGTAATGTAATAATACAATCTGTAATGTAAGTCAGGATAATTGGAATATCTATCACTTTAAACATTTTTCTTTGTGTTGGCAACATTACAATTCTTCTAGTTAGTTTGAAATATACAACAAATTAATGTTAACTAATTTCTCTACTGTACTATCAAATACTAGAACTTATTTATTCCTTCTATCTGACTGTAATTCTGTACCCAGTAGGTTTTTTGTACAGATATACGTTGAAATGCAAACAACCAGGGCAATCTTGAAGAAGAGAAAACTGGGAGAACCTGCTCTATTTGATATCAAAATAAATGCAGAGCTACAGTAATAAGGAAAAAGTGATATTGGTACAAGGATAGATTAATAGAATAATGGGTCAGAATAGCATATTCAGAAACAGACCTGAGTGTATGTGAATACTTGATTTATGGCTGATGTGGCACCCCAGAACAGTGGCAAAAGGACATTCTTTTCATTAAATAGAATTACATTTCCATATGGCAAAAAATAAACCTTAACTACAACCTCACACAATAAATAAAAGTCATTTCCAGGTGGTGTAGAATTACATGTGAAACATAAAAGAGTAGAGCATCTAGAAGATAACATAGAGGATATCTTTATAAATTTGGGAGAAACAAAGATTTCTTAGAACACAAAAAGTACTGATCATAAGGGAAAAAGATTGACAAGTTGGACTAAAAATTAAGAATTTCTCTATATTGAAAGATATCATTAAGATGGCAAAAGTCAAACTGCAGAGTGAAGATAAAAACAACAAAAGGTTGGTATCCAAAGATATAGAAGTTCTAAAAATCAATATGAACAAAGACAATCCAATAGAAATATGGCATTAAACTTAAAAGGTTACTCACAGAAGGGATGTCAAAATGGCCACTGGTGGCCACTGGACATATAAGAAGGTGCTGAATATCATAACACATCAGGGAAACAAAAGGTGAAAACATAAGTTTGGTAAGTGCATGACAGTATGCCACCAGAATGGCAAAAACAAAAACAAAAGGGAAAACCAAGGGCTGGTAACAATATGGAGCAACAAGAGCTTTCTAGTGCTGAGGAGTGGAGTGTAAACTACTACAGACACTTTGGAAGGTTGACTAGCAGTATGAATTCAAGCTAACCATCATACTTCATAATTCAGCAAATAATTTTTTTACCCTAAAGAAGTGTATGCACATGCATAGCAAATGACGAGCTTAGTAATATTCACTGCAGTATTGTTGGTAATAGTCCCAAACTGAAAACAACTAAAATGTTCATCACCAATATTTTTGTTCATCAAAATATTTTGTTCATCATTTTATTGTTCATCAAACAATAAAATGTTCATTTATTTTATTTAAACAAATCTTTAAATAAAATATTTAAATAAATATACATCTATAGTAATACTGTTCAGCTATGAAAATGGAAAAAACAGAACTATGCATAAAACATAAATCAGTTGAGTGAAAGAAAGCAGATACATGTTTTCTGTTGTTTCTGTTTTGTTTGTTTATTTATTTATTTATTTTGACACAGGGTCTCACTTTGTCATCCAGGCTGGAGTGCAGTGATTTCATCATGGCTCACTGCAGTCTCGACTTCCTAGACTCAACAATCTTGTCACTTCAGTCTCGAGTAACTGGGGCTACAGGAATGCCACCATACCTGGCTAATTTTTGTATTTTTTGTAGAGACGGTTTTTGGCCGTATTGCCTAGGCTGGCCCCAAACTCCTCCCATCTCAGCCTGCTAAAGTGCAGGTGTAAGCCACTGCACCCAGTTGAGCATGTTAATTTTATTTTATTCCATTTACATCACCTTCAAACTAGCAAAAAATTTACCTGTGTTGTTATAAGTCCTGAGAGTTACCCTTATGAAATAGGGAGGGTAATAGGTAATTGGTAGGGGTCTTAAGTGGGGGAGTGGGTGATTCCAAGCTGCTGGTAATGTCTGTCTTTCTTATTTATTTATTTATTTATTTACATATTTTCTTAAGGCACAGTCTCCTTCTGTCACCCAGGCTGGAGTGCAGTGGTGCCATCTCAGCTCACTGCAACCTCTATCTCCCAGGTTCAAGCTATTCTTGTGCCTCAGCATCCCAAGTAGGTGAGATTTCAGGTGTGTGTCCCCACGCCTGACTAATTTTTGTATTTTTAGTAGAGATAGGGTTTCATTATGTTGGCGAGGCTGGTCTTGAACTCCTGGCCTCAACTGATCCGCTCACCTTGGCCTCCCAAAGTGCTGGGATTACAAGTGTGAGCCAACATGCCCAGACTAATGTTATTATTTCTTGATATTTGTCTGTGTCATAGTTACATAGGGGTGTGTTTACTTTGCAATAATTCATTAAACTATACACATGACTTTTGCACTTTTCTGTATGTATGTCACACTTCAATAGTTTTGTTTTTTTTTTTAAGTACACAGGTTCAAATGAGAAAGTGCTTACCAAATTGTAGTAGCCAATTTTAAAGCTTTTGAACTAGAAGGACTTTCTAGAAAATCTAATCAGTTTGACAATATTCCCTATAAGTCACATGACTACACATTTCTGTGTTGTCTAATATAGTCTCTAGATTATTTTAATGTGTCTATTCATAGGTAAAAGAGAAAAGGAAGGAAAATGAATATTTGGGAGCATATACACTATGTAAAGCACAATGATAGATGATTTCTATGTTTTTTTTAATCCTCAGAAATGTACCATGGGTAGTTAATATTATTCACATTTTTTAGTTTAAGAAATTGAGACTTTTATTTGTTAAATAACTTGCCTAAAGTCATATTCCCGAAGGGTAAATATCCAAGGATATAGCTAGTAAATGTCATTCTGATTTCACGTTATATTGTTTAGCTCCATAAACTATATGAATTGGACATGAACTTGTGTAGCATGGGAAGAATCTATATCTGTCAGAAAACCCGACCTTATGCCATAGCTGCATTATCTACTGTCTATAGAACTCCAGCACAAGATACTTAAACATTCTGAGCTTTGGTCACTTTATTTTCTTTCTTTCTTTCCTTCCTTTCTTTCCTTCCTTCCTTTCTCTTTCTTTTTCTTTTTCTTTCTTTCTTTCTTTCTTTCTTTCTTTCTTTCTTTCTTTCTTTCTTTCTTTCTTTCTTTCTTTCTTTTCTTTCTTTCTTTCTTTTCTTTCTTTCTTTCTTTCTTTCTTTCTTTCTTTCTTTCTTTCTTTCTGTCTCTCTCTCTCTCTCTCTTTCTTTCTTTCTTTCTTTCTTTCTTTCTTTCTTTCTTTCTTTCTTTCATTCTTTCTTTCTGTCTCTCTCTCTCTCTTTCTCTCTCTTTTTTTTTTCTTTTTTTTTTTTGGGAGTTTTGCTTTTTTTGCCCAGACCGGATTACAATGGCGCCATCTCAGCTCACCGCAACCTCCGCCTCCCAGGTTTGAGCGATTCTCCTGCCTCAGCCTTCTTGAGTAGCTGGGATTACAGGCATGCACCACCACATCTGGCTAATTTTTTGTATTTTTAGTAGAGACAGGGTTTCTCCATGTTGGTCAGACTGATCTTGAAATCCTGACCTCAGGTGATCCGCCCGCCTTGGCCTCCTAAAGTGCTGGGATTATAGGCGTGAGCCACCGCACCCGGCCTGGTTTATTTCTAAATAAAAAACTGGAGACATTTTTGATGCTCCTCCCAGATTCCCTTTACCATCTAGATTATCCATCTCCCATTTCCCCTAAATATTGATGACAACGTCCCTCTTCTCTACGGAATTGCCTCCAGAGTATTGGTCAAACTGGAACTTCCCCCTGCCCTCAGAGACAGGGGTATGGAAAGCCAGCCCCTTGCATGGAGGGGGTACAACTCTGTGGTGAAATTTGTGCACAAAGCTTGTCTGTGGGATTAGATTGAAGCTAGTGACCAGCTGAAACCACTCACTTGCTTGTCTTCTAGTTCTTGTCCTAGCTGGCTTCTCTCACACCCCCTTCTCCTGAGGATACTCCCTCAATAAATCATTTGAAAAGAATTTCTATCTCAAACTTTTAGATATAGGCAAAAAAATGTGCTCAAAGTTCATGAGAATAAAATGAAATAATACATGAAATATTTTATTAGCTATAGAGTACTATAAAAATTTGATATTAGCATTATGCAAATTTATAAAACAAGTAAAATTAATTACCCTTAGAATATCAGAAAAGATCACCTTTTGGGTACCTAGTATACTTGTGTTGTGTCTTCTCTTTCCACATGTCACAACTAGAAACTAGCAAATGCTTGAAATCTAGGCCACTAGGCTAATCGGCCAAAGTGTGTGGTCCTAGGTCATGAGACATTCAAGAGTCTGAAAAGAAAAAAATGGGTTTGACCAGCGTGTCTTTGTCATAGTGGTTAAGTCTGGGTGAATATGTTTTGCTGATCTAGAGATATCCAATGTTTTTGCTGGAGTGCCTCCAAAATAATTTTTTTACATTATATTTTTCAGTTGTTAGCTAAAGTTTTATATTGATGATTTAATAATTAAACATAATTGTAATTCCAGCAAATTGTGTGTTGCACTTATATGTTAAATATTTTTCATCAAAACAATAGAGCAGCACGTTTAACTTAATTAATTCAGAGAAAATGTCTGCCAAAGAACTTCATTGGCAAAGCCAGTTCTTAATTGTGAAGCAATAACTAAAGTGGAAATTTCTGTCAGGACAAAGAAAACTCTGATTTTGTTTTTCAATTTCAATAAATATGTAAATATGTATCCCCACTATCATCTCACTTGCAAATTCTAACATGTATAAGTAACACATGGTTTTCAGGAGATAGATCAAGTCACAGGGGACTACCCATCAGTCTTTCAGTCTTTCAACCTAGATTAGAAAAGGCACTTTCCTCTTCAATATTTCATGCATTGATGTCTTCCTGGATGCATCTTATGATGCTCCATTATTATCAATTCTCAAATTGTTTATTTGTATGAGACCCCAGAGGTTTTCACATCCTGGAATAATGCACCATAGTAATTTCAAAAGAGGGAAAGAAAGGTAAAGTTTCTGTGATGAGAGTTATGGAGGGGGGGAAAAGAGACAGTGCCTTCTAGAAAGCCTTCTTATATTCCAGGGCTATGCTTGTCACCACTATAGCCTCTAGGCCACCCATCATTCTGCCAGACCTCTGGAGAGAAGGTGGCTCCACAGATCTAGACCCAGGATTTGTCCTAGTCAGAGTTTACAGCTGAGAAACTGTGTTACTCTTAGTTTACCATATTATTTTTAAGTCTAATTATAGGTTCACAGCAGAATTGGGAGAAAGGTATAAAGATATTTCATATACCTACTGCCCCCACACATGCATAGTCTCCTGCTGTCAACGTCCCCCATCACAGTGGTACAGTGCTACAACTGATGAGCTACATTGATACACCATTATTACCCAAAGACCATAGTTTACATGAGGGTTCACTCTTGGTGTTGTACATTCTGTGAGTATGGACAAATGTAGAATGACATGTACCCACCGTCATAGTATTACACAGGGTAGTTTCACTGCCCTAAAAATCCTCCCTGCTCCACCTGTTTATCTCTTCCTTCCCACTGACCTCTGACAATCACTGACCTTTATACTGTCTCCATAGTTTTGCCTTCCCTAGAATGTCAGATAGTTGGAATCACACACTATGTAGCCTTTTCAGGTTGGCTTCTTTCACTTAGTAATATGCATTTAAGTTTTCTTCATGTTTCTTTATTGCTTGATAGGTCATTTCTTTTTAGTGCTGAATAACAGTCCATTGCCTGAATGTACCACAGTTTATTTATCCATTCACCTACTGGAAAATACATTGGTTGGTTCCAAGTTTTGGCACTTATGAATACATTTCTTTATTACTTACTACCCTTTGGTTGTACGTAACTGAAATTCAACCAAACTCCAGCTTAAATGCTAATGAATTATAAGAATGTTGTGGGGGTCTCATGGACCCCAAGGGCTGTCATGTAGCTGGGTCATGGAAACACAGTGGAATTAGGAAATGGAATACCAGCAGTCTTTCTTCTGTCATCTCTGCTCTTTTCTGCATTTCTGATTCATTTTTTTTTCTTTCTGTAGAACCACCTTCTCTTCTTTCCTAATCCATATGGTAGAATAACATGGCTGCTGAAAGCTTCTTAGTATCAACATGACCTGTTTTCCAGAGAAAAGACTGAATTTAGTTTTCCAAAGAAAGAAATCTCATGGGAAAAGAAGGCAACATGTATCCAATCTTGATCTATGGAACGATAACCTTGAGATGGGGCCATGTAGAATCATGTGGATAAGTCATCTTTGAAATGAGGCTTCTGAACAGACAAAATATCTGACATACACCTAATGCCTTCCCAGTCTGGGCAGAGGGGGTACTGCAAATATCTGGGACAGATCTCAGTTCTGAGATGAGTCAATATATTTCCTGTTTTAGGAATATTTTCATTTTATCTATCAAGGAATTAAATGCTATATTCCGTGAGTTAAAAATTTCGGGCAATGGAAGGTACATCACTTGGGGATTAGAAAAGGGAAAGGAATCTGCCCAGGAAATTCATCATCCTTATTCTTAGGATGGTAAATTCATTGTGGGTGTGGGAGAAGGAGCGTAATCCGAAGTGAGATAAGAAGAGATTATTGGCCCGGCGCGGTGGCTCATGCCTGTAATCCCAGCACTTTGGGAGGCCGAGGCAGGCGGATCACGAGGTCAGGAGATCAAGACCATCCTGGCTAACACGGTGAAACCCCGTCTCTACTAAAAATACAAAACATTAGCCGGGCATGGTGGCGGGTGCCTGTAGTCCCAGCTACTTGGGAGGCTGAGGCAGGAGAATGGCGTGAACCTGGGAGGCGGAGCTTGCAGTGAGTCGAGATCGCCACTGCACTCCCCCTTGGGCGACAGAGCAAGACTCCGTCTCAAAAAAATAAATAAATAAAACTAACTAACTAAATAACTAACTAAATAAATAAATAAAAGGAGAGATTATTGTTTTTTCCCCACTGCATCGTTAAGTCGGTGATCTGGTCATTTTCCTTGCACCATCCCTTTATCCAAGAGGCTATCAGTTCTGACTAGCATATGCTCTCAACACCTCGACCCTGAGCCTCTCCCAAACTTTTCCACTTCCACAGCAGCTCCCTGTGTGCTTGTATCTGCATCTTTGTCAGACCACTGTCCTCACACTTCCTTGGCCTTTGCCCGAATGTGGAGAAAGCAGGAAGTGCCTAGGAATTCGTATCTCCCTGAGGCCATCTGATCACACAAGCCCGGTGGGTACAAATATTCAGCTCCCTGATCCCTGATGGGGACAGCTCAGAGGTGTGACATAAGTCTCCAGAGGACCCCTGCAGGATTGGGCCAAAGTTACCCTCTTTGCTTGACATATCACCCTTGCTTGGCTTTCTTTCCTTCCATGTCACTTTTCCTCCTTCCCTCCTGGTTTTTCCTTGGAACACTTCTTAATAAATCACCTTTATATGAATATTTATCTTAGGGTCTACATCTAGGTACTCCAATCTTAGATAGCTGACTATGCATTACAATTACACAGGAGGTAGGTATTATATATTTAGGAGAACAGAAATTCTTAGGTCATGAATGAGGAACAAAAAGTAAGTTTTCACCCAAAAAAAGTTAAATTAAAAACTTTAATTTTTAATAAAGATGTAATACACTGTGTGTGTGTGTGTGTGTGTGTGTGTGTGTGCATGCGCATGTATGTGCATATGTTCCACAGTCATTCCAGGACTAACTGTGGCATGTCAAACAGATAAGACAAATGTCCTAGTCACTGGGTTGTAATGAGTAGCATATGGGCCCCACAGGATTAGATGGGTTATTTAGATATGCTGATTGGCATATTACTCTTTATAAATGTTTGATCTCCAATTTCAGACATGTGGGAGAATCACATAACTCTGCCTCCCTTGAAATTAGGTTTAACCAAATGATGAGTTCAGCCTATGGAATGTGAGTGTGGTCATTCACGAGTATCACTTCCAGGCAGAAGCATTTGATTGCTAGGGCTTAGACCTTCAGCCCTCTCCAGCCCTGCTGGGTGACTGTGGAAGCACGTGTTAATATTTGTGCTATCTGATTGTAGCAAGCTGGAATGCTGAGTCAGCCTGGAGGGCTGCCCAGACCTGCAGAGAAATTCAAACTTTTGTTAAGCTACCGAGATTTTCCATTTTTACTGCAGCATAGCCTATAACCTGCCTGATCATGACATGGAAATAATCCTGGAGAATATTCAGTTAATAGCTCAAAAATTCACTAAGACTACCTAGTCAAAGTCTATCTATCCCTCTTTCCATCCATACTGATTTTTCTCCTTTCATTTTTTTTTTAACTGAGTGTGCTATAGAAACAGTGGTATAGGCAAAGATGAAAGTAGAATATAAGGCCGGGCGCGGTGGCTCAAGCCTGTAATCCCAGCACTTTGGGAGGCCGAGACGGGTGGATCACGAGGTCAGGAGATCGAGACCATCCTGGCTAACACGGTGAAACCCCGTCTCTACTAAAAAATACAAAAAACTAGCCGGGCGAGGTGGTGGGCGCCTGTAGTCCCAGCTACTCTGGAGGCTGAGGCAGGAGAATGGCGTGAACCCGGGAGGCGGAGCTTGCAGTGAGTTGAGATCCGGCCACTGCACTCCAGCCTGGGTGACAGAGCGAGACTCCGTCTCAAAAAAAAANAAGCACCAGAATCAGTAGATGAAAACTTACAGAGGGCATAAAGTAATACTCTTAGCTGCTCTTTTTAGGGGTCTTTTGGTTGTAAGGAACATAACACTCTAACTAACTGTAGAAAATAGGGCTTATTGTAAGGGTACTTAGGGGTTTATATAGCCAGAAAAAAATTAAACAATCATGCGTTGGAAGGACAAAAAGAACACAGATTTTGAAATGTCTCTTTCTGCTCTCTCCACCCCTGTTGAATCTGACCTATTACCCCTCTACCCAGAATGGCTTCATCTGTTTACACACCTTGCACATGAATCATGTGCTAGTGGCTACCTTAACCCCAGCCTGCAATTCCCTGTATTCAAACAACAACCATACACTTTCCTCTGAATTTTAAGGGCAAGCCCTTCACAGAGGGCATCTGGTTAATCCAGCTTACTTGTGCAAATTAGATTAGGGAAGTTAAAGGTTACCAGCCCATGGGTACCCCCTAGTCAGATGTTCATCCACCCTAGTCCAATCTCCTGTAATGGCAGTGATTAAACCTGTGACCTGATGATCGCTTGGCAGGTGAGGCTACTGAGGCATTTTACCTACAGCAGGGATGTGGGCAGGACAGGCACCCTAAAGCATATTAACACGATTTCCAGGACTGACTAGATTTCTCTGCTCTAGGCATCAGGAACACCCTGAAATAGAGAGGGAAACTCTTTTAAGGGAATGCTCCTAAACAACCATAACCCAAACTGTATCCACTTCCTCTGAAAATTGCTGCTATCTGTCCTAATTTATCACCAGGGAATAGCTTAGATGTTGCAAGCAAACAATAGAACCCTTTGTGTATTTGGAGAAGGAAGAGATATGAGTAATACTGGCCTTCCCTTGGATCTATATAAGTAATTATTCTTACAGTACGGATGTGTGAGAGACACACCTCATGCTAAAAACTAAACTCCTGAATTCCATTTGTCATCCTCAAGGCCTGAGTCAACTCTCTACTCTACGAAAGTTGACTTTGTAACTTTAAAAAACCTAAATTTTAAATTTTAGTTTTTCCTAAAAATCTTTTTAAATGCTTATTTAAACTATTTAGAAGATTAGAAAAACTAACACAGACTAGCACTGTAATCAAATATTTGGTTTTTTCCCCAATAAACATATATTAAGCACCTGGAATATTGTACGCATGTTACAGGCATTGGAAATTCAGCTGGGAACAAAACAAAGTCCCTGCTCTCAAGGTTCATATTAGCTAACTAGATGACAGAAGACCAACAAACAAATAAGTCAAACACAGCATATATACAGATGCAATGTCAAGCAGTTATAAATACTAAAAAGGAACTGAATCCCTATAAAGAGGCAGAGAGTGACGAGGCACTATTTTAGTTAGGTATACAAGTCTGCTTTGTCAAGATCACAAAGAATTTCCCTTTTCATTAAAATCAACAATCAAATTTCAGTTGTCATTTTACTTATCATATCAGCTTGGTTGACACAATGCATTTGCTTGACTGTGGGGACATTACCTTTCTATCCCAGAAGCTGAATCTTTCAGTTGGTTTTGCTGGTACCTCCTTTTCTTCCTACCTTCTAACTGAAATAAAGTACTATTATGCCCACGATTTCCAATTTTATACACAGACTTTCAAGTTCAGGCTTATATATCCGACTGCCCACATGCCATTTCCACTTCCATGTACAATATGCGCCTCAGAGTTAACATATCTAAAGCTAATTTTAGATCTTCTCTACCAAATATGCTGTCCATTTCTAATGTTTTCTTTCTTAGTAAATGTTAGCTCCTCTCTTCCATTCGCTGAGACTCAAAATCTTATGTTCTTCTTGATTCCTTTTTTTATTTTTTCTCACATCCTGTATCCAATCCATCAACAAATTCTGTTAGTTCTACTTTTAAAATGCACTTGGTATTGGATGCTTTTCACCACTGTCTTCTAAACTGTATAACCCAAACTACCTTATTTCCATTGGATTATGACAACAGTCTTTTAACTGCATCTTCCCATTTCTATTCATTCTTCCTTCCCTCCATTACATCCAGGGTCAGTTTTTACAAAAGAATGATTGTTTTCTTTGAATTTAAGTCCTACCATATCACTTTCCTAACAAAATCCCTTTCATTTCACCCAGAATAAAATTCAGTCATTCCTATGGTTAAGGCCCTACATAATCTGACCTTTCATGATCTCCCTAACCTTATCTTGTACCACTCTTTCGAGTTCATTCTGCCCCAACTTCACTGGCTTCCTTTCAGAGTTTGTAGACTCTTAACTCCGGACCTTTGCACATGCACTTCCTTTTACTGGGAACTCTCTTCTTCCACATACTGGCATAAATATCTTCATTATTTCATTTGAATCTCTGTTCAAACATCACCTTCTTAGGGAGGCCTTCCTGGTCCAAGCTGTCTACAACAAGTACAGTAGTACTTTAGTATCTGTGGGGTTTAGTTCTAGGACTTCCTGAGGATACCTAAATCCACAGATTTGCATGTAACCTATGCACATCTTCCTGTATATTTAAAATCATCTCTATATTACTTATAATAGCTAACAAAATGTAAACGCTATGTAAATAGTTATTACACTGTCTTGTTAGGAAATAATGACAAGTAAAGAAAGTCTGCACATGTTCAGTACATATGTAGTTATCTTTTTTCCTGAAATATTTTTGATTCAAATTTGGTCTAATCCATGAACGTAGAATCCACAGATATAGAGGGCTGACTATAGTACCCTTCGTCCCATCACTTCTGTCAATGTCCTTAGCACTGTGCATTGTCTGCACTTATTACTTAGTTTGCCTGACATGTTTTTTTTTGTGTGTGTAACTGTTATTATTTTTTTCTTTACTGTTATCTATCTCTCCTCACTAGAATATAAGTTTTATGAGGTCAGAGATTTTGCTTTGCTTTGCTTTTTTTCATACTATATTCCTAGTGCCTGATATGTATAAGTGTTCGATAAGTACTTTTTTTTTTCTCTTGAGACAGAGTCTCGCTCTGTCGCCCAGGCTGGAGTGCAATGGCGCGATCTTGGCTCACTGCAACCTCCACCTCCCAGGTTCAAGCGATTCTCCTGCCTCAGCCTCCCAAGCAGCTGGGACTACAGGCACCTGCCACCATGACCGGCTAATTTTTGTATTTTTAGTAGAGATGGGGTTTCACCATGTTGGCCAGGCTGGTCTCAAACTCCTGACCTCAGGTGATCTACCCACCTTTGCCTCCCAAAGTGCTGGGATTATAGGCGTGAGCCACCACACCAAGCCTCAATAAATACCTTGTGAATATATGCCTTCCACTAGCCATGAATAGTAGTTAAAAAAAAAAAAAAAACTCACTAATTGGAAATAAATGGAAAGAAGGCTAGCTGATTCTTCTAAATGGTAGAATATTTACTTGCAAATTCATGAATTTTTAATCAATAATTGGCAAAATCTGTTTCAAGTAAAAAATACATCTTTGCCAACTTAGATGAGTGAAACTCGTTACTAATTGCTATATTGATTTTGTATATGCAAATGTGCTTTTAAAGGTCCTGACAAACTTTCTCCTAAATTGATTTACCGGGTCTCCTACAATTTGTCTGTACCTGTAGTTCGATTAGTAAGCCTTTTACTGATATTGTTGAAGTCATTCTCAAAGCATCTAAAATGTAAACTTCAGCTCATTTCATGTCAAACATTCTGAAATTCAAAGTTTAGAGAATCCAGAACACAAAGTTTTACAGTATGTATATTTCTTGGATGTTTAAAAATATGATAGCACATATATTTTAAATGCAAATATTTATGACTTGGCACCATTAATGTATTTATAATTTTCAAAATCAGTAATAAAATTAAAATTCAAAGTAAGAGAAAGGACTAATAACATTTCTCTCCAGCGTGCGTGTGTGTGTGTGTGTGTGTGTAGGGGTTGATGTGCATGTTTTTAATTTTATGAGTCATATTGAAATTTCTCTGAGACTAGGAACTATATTACTTAGGCTAGTAACTTATATAGTGGATACCAATACATTTTAAGAATTCATTCAACAAAATTTGTTGAGCACCTACTCTGTGCCCAAAACTAGGATACGAGATGATGATACAAATCTATTAATAAATAAAATAAATATGATAATTTATTAAATACAAATGAATAATGATCACAGATTGTCTTGCTAAATTCTATGTAAAATACATATTTCTGCATTACATTTAGCATATAATTCCATAAATTATAGTTTAATCCTAATGGGAAAAAAATAAATTTATTCCTGGATACATTTGATATAAAAATTTTTTATACTCCTTGAAAAATAGCTTTTCTAAATGGGTAAAACTGCCTTCTGAAAGAAACAAGGCTCAACAAAATTTCAAGAGCAATGAAAAAAATAAGCAGTAAAACTTCCTTTTAGTTTGAACCTCAAATTAGATCTATGTAGAACAGCATATTTCATAGAACCTCTATGGAAGCAGGGTAGAACTAGACAATGTGAGAAGGAAATGTCACAGGAATTAGCTTTAAGATAATAAATCAAAGTCTCATATGCATTCATGGCCCTATCAGGATTGACTGTCTACTTTGCAGGTTCCTCAGCATTGTGTTCCACTAACTTAAGTGAGGATACGGCAGACATACTGCTGTCTACCATTAGCTACTCAGAAAAAAGTGAATGCCTCAGAAGCGTCATAATCAGAAGTTATTTATTTATTTTTATTTTTTTTGAGACGGAGTCTCACTCTGTCACCCAAGCTGGAGTGCAGTGGCATGATCGCGGCTCACTGCAACCTCTGCCTCCTGGGTTCAAGCAATTCTTCTGCCTCAGCCTCCCGAGTAGCTGGGACTACAGGCGCACACCACCACACCCGGTTAATTTTTGTATTTTTAGTAGAGACGGGGTTTTACCATATTGGCCAGGCTGGTCTCGAACTCCTGACCTCGTGGTCCATCTGCCTCAGCCTCTCAAAGTGCTGAGATTACAGGAGTGAGCCACTG
Source organism: Theropithecus gelada (assembly GCF_003255815.1). Classification (NCBI taxonomy): domain Eukaryota; kingdom Metazoa; phylum Chordata; class Mammalia; order Primates; family Cercopithecidae; genus Theropithecus; species Theropithecus gelada. Next base: position 98,881,118 of record NC_037672.1, on the reverse strand, counting down.
CACCCCGCCATAATCAGAAGTTATTACTCAACCGTAATATCCAAATGCTAACAGATTCATCTAAGAATCAAAGGAAAGTTCAAAATTTTGAAAGCCCGTTATTTTCAAAACAGAATATAACATACAATATTTTATTTTATTTTAAAAATAAAGCATCTGATAGAGCACTTAATAATAAACTAAAACGTACTTAGTTTACTATGATTTGCACCAATGGAAGTAAGCTCTGTGGAGCACTTAAATGCACAGATGATTCCAAATCCACAATATTTTCTTTTTTGCCCACATATTTATCTTCATAATTAGTTTTGGTATATCTAATAGTTTTTCTTCTCCAATAGAAAGAGGAAGTAGCACCTCACACCTAGATGTTTGCAGAGAGAATATGTATCTAATGATCATATAATAAGACTTTTAAATCCTTGAATGAAGGAACAAAATCTTTGAATCCTTTTTTCCTCCCTATGTTTTATGCATCATGTAGCGTAGGACCTAGTACAGAATAGGTGTTCAAAACACAAGTGGTCAAAGAATATTCATTTACAGATAATTAAGATTTGATGCTCATGTATTAAAAGAAGTAAGAGTATTTTTAGTCTTCTGGTAGTTCTCTTGTATTACAGTAAAACAATAATTCTAGGTTTTGCTAAGGATTGTACTTTTTGAACTAATATATTACTTTTGCAAATTAATTTGGTAATATTAGCTATTCTAACAAACATATCTCCACATTTTATTGGAGTAACAAAATAAATGGGTAAAGCCTAATGCATATTTTCTTAGTAAGTGGGCAGCATTCCTCTGTGTTGTAATTAAGGGATTCTCCTCTTTGTCTCTGGGGTTCTGCCTGCCCTGGGTCTTAGAAGTCTCTGAATTCAGCTAAGGATGGGAGTCCATAGACTAGAAAATGTACAACCGCTGCTTAACTGCCTTGGCCTGAGAGGGACCAACCACCTCAGCCCACAGTCTGTTGATCAGAACTAGTCACATGGACCTACTTGGTCAGGCTAGAAATGGGATCCCTCACTGGGCAGACACTTCCCAGAGTGAATTATACTAAGGAAGGGAAAACACATTTTTTTGGTAGACAAAAAGTTGTCTTTTTTCAAGTTTTTGCCCGCTACGATTTCTTGATAAGCAGGACATTGTCAAAGTCAGCATCTGGGAACTGAAGTAATCTCTTCAAAATGTAAATTCCAAATATAAGGTATTCTCATGCAAGCGGTAATATAATTATGGACTGCTAGGGCAGTCTAATATGGGGGTTCCCAACTCCTAGGCCACAGAACAGTACCAGTCTGTGGCCTATTAGGAACTGGACTGTACAGCAGGAGATCTGCAGCAGAGTGAGCAAACATTACTTCCTGAGCTCTACCTCCTGTCAGATCAGCAGTGGCATTAGATTCTCATAGGAGTGCAAACCTTACTGTGAACCGTGCATGCAAGGGATCTAGGCTGCACGCTGCTTATGAGAATTTAATGCCTGATTATCTGAGGTGGAACAGTTTTATCCTGAAACCACCCCCCACTACCATCCATGGAAAAATTGTCTTCCACGAAACCAGTCCCTGTTGCCAGAAAGGTTGGGGACCTCTCGACAGGACAGAAAAAGAATGGCAGTAGGAGAGGGTAGGACATCTGAAACACTATCTGAATTAAAAAAATGATCTGGCTGTCTACTTCAGGAGGCCAAGTGTATGAACACAAGTTGTTGCTAGTTAATATGCTGGCTGTCCTGTTTCCCTTAGAGCAGGATCCAATTTTGTTTAAGAGGTGTCAGTGTTGCAGCAGTTATGGAATCATACACAGGCATTAAAAGTTCCTGTTGATAATGTGTTGGGAAGTGATTATGAGTCATAACTTTTTTTTCCCCATACATACCTTAGCTAGGAGGTGTCCTAGACTTGTAGCGGACTAAAGGGTGTGCCTGAAAGGTGTGCCTTTATTTCCTATCTGTATCGTGTAGTTTTATATGGTGCTGACATTTTAAGCCTTCTGATCTTGGTTCAAAGATGTTTATCCTATACTCAGTAAAAACTTAGTCCAAATAACGGTGGGAACTTCATTTTTTTCTAATATGTAGGAGAGAATGTCTTGGCCTTGGAAATGAGCATCCCTGGACATGGTTTCCTGGTCTTTCTGAAGCAGGCCCTCTTCACCCACAGGTCTTGGCATCGCTCCCTCACTGTGTGCCATCTGGCCAGGGACCAGCTTCCCAAATCTGCCTTAGCAACTAGCTCTGCCTGTGCTCAGGAGGCTGTTTTAAACAACCTCTTCCTGAGGAGATTACAGTGACCTCTCAGAGCTCATAATTTTATGTTCTCTGAAAATTCTAGGCTTTATTGAGGGCAAGAACAATTTTCGAATACACTCCCTCCCCACCTAATTACCCACCACAGTGTCTGGCATATAAATAAAAGGAGTACAGAAAATATATTTATTGAATGAATTGTCTAATTGCCACCCAGCATCCTGGGGTTGGAAATTGGGCAGAGAATCTCAGTGCCAGTGGCAGGCTCCCTATCCTGGTGGGATACACCCTGCGTCTGCTCTTTTTGCTAGGCCTCCACAGAGGTATCTAGTGTGTGTTTCTATACAGTGCAGTCCACATCAAAGCCATGCTGCAGTACAATCAGTCTCTTACTCAAAATTTTCAAGTTTGAGCTTTAATCTAATCCTTGTCTCCAAAACACTTCTGGCTTCATCTCCCAGCTCCCTAAATTTTTTTCGTTTTCATGTGTGTGTGTGTGTGTGGTATCAAATCTTTTATTGGACCCGTGGTCAATTGAGGAAATAGGAAAAACCTGATACTGAAGGACTTTGGAAATAAAACAGGAAAGACGAAGGGTGAGAAATTTATTCAGATTTCTTCATAATTCCCCCCAAAACCTCCAACCACGTTGCCAGTCCTTGGGTGCTGCGGTTGGTCGCGGAGAGGGGCTGTGTGGAGGTGACCTTCTGGTAGACGGAGACCCGCTTTTCAGACTCTGTGGCACAGCAGGCGGGCCAGGAAGGAACATTTGGGCCACTATCACTCTTGGCTCTGCCAAGCCTGACTTTCTCTTCTCTAGTTTCTTTTCAACCGGAGGGACAAGTGTGGGGATCCGCTTTGGACTCCAAGGCCCTGCCCGCACTGGCAGCACCAAGCGGGTGTAGAATGACTCGAAGGAGCAGGGAAGGAAGATGGGTGTCAGCTGTCCCGGCCAGTGGCTGCGTGTGTGTGTGTGTGTGAACAGGGAAAAGGCCACCCTTTCCCGTGTTTCTCCCGTCTCCTTGGTTCTTGGAGATCCGCAGGGCTGTCCCAGGTAACTCCGAGTTGCCCTGGGTCGCTGGGGCTTGATCCGCATGCTCCTCCGCTAGCCCGCTCCGGCGTTCCACAGCGCCCCGCCGCTCGGTGTGCACGCCTGGGTGGGACACAGTAACAGCCCCTACGCCGCCAACGCAAAAGCAAAAACAACCGTACACCCCATCGCAGTCGCAGCTTTTCTCCGCAAGGTAAGTTGTTTATTCGTCGCCGTTTTGGCGAACCTCCCTGGACAGCTGCGGCAGCGACGGCAGCTGCGCCGCGGGCGCCAAGCTCCCAGCCTCTTCCTTCCTCCGCCCTCTCAGGGCTGCCTCTTACCCTCACCCTCTTCCCTCCTATCCCCGCCTTTTCTCTTCTTGCCCTCTCGTGGGCCACGCAAACACCCGGAGACACCCTCTGCACTTGGCTACTCACACTGCGGCTTAACCCAGCCGACAAGGCACGCTTGCCAAAGAGGCGCGGGTGTGCGTGTGCGGGGTCCGCGTTCAGAGGCCAAAGGAGGGTGGCGTGGTAGAGCCCTTCCCCTCCCGGCCGCGACCCCTTGCCCACTCTCTTTCCCTAATCTCGGCCTGCCAGCAAAAGTGACACCTGAGCAGGGACTGGGCGGTGGAGGCTGCAGGCCCGCTGGTCCGGCAGCTGGGAGAAAACAGAGCAAGGGGCGGGGACAACGAGGAGGAGCGGGAGGAGGGACGAGCGGAGAGGCCGCCACCTGGCACTGAGTGATGTGCACTCTAGCCAATGAACGTGCGGGACTCCGACGTCGGGGCGGGAGGTCGGGGGCGGGCTCAGTGGGGAGGAGGAGGCTGCCGGCGCGCAAGAGGCGGGGGCCGGGAGGAGGAAGGGGAGGAGGCGGAGGCGGGCGCGGTGTCGGCGGCGGCGGCGGCGGCAGCGGCGGAGGGGGGTAGGCTGTGCCCGGGACTGTGTCTGCCGAGCTCCGCGACTGTGCCTGTGTGAGTGGAGGAGCGGCGCGGGGAGGCAGAGGCGAGCGCGGGCGATCGCGGCGGCGGGACGTCTCCGGCAGCCGCGGCACCAGCGGCGGCGCTCGGTGTGGAGAAGCAGCGGCAACAGCAGCAGCAGCGGCAGCGGCAGCACCAGCGGCAGCGGCAGCACCAGCGGCAGCAGCGGCGGCCGCCTCTCCGCCGCCGGGGACGCCAAGGTGCGGCTGGTGGCACTGACATCGGCGGCCCTGCCTCTCCTCCCTCGCCCCCGGCCTTCCCCATGTGATCGGTCTTAATCCCGACCGTGTGTGCGCGCGTGGGGCTCCATTCCGCGGTGCCGGTTCTCCGTGCCGGGGTGGGTGCTCGTGTGTGCGCTTCTTCTCCCCATCCCCCTTCCCCCAAGAATAAAAGAAGAACCGGGAGGCGTGCTTAGAAAATAAATAAATAACCACCACACACGCGGAGCCCAGAGCGAGTCGGCGGGGCTGGCGGCAGCGGCGGAGGAGGAGTGAAGGCGGCGGCGGCGGAGGAGGGACGCGCGGAGAAGGCAGCAACTTTAAAGCCAGCTCAGAGCCTAGACCTCCAGCCGAGCGGTTTGCAGCGCGGCGGCGGCGTTGAGTGTCTGGCCCGCCGGTTCGGTCGGGGTGTGCAGTCGGACGGACGAGCAGCGCGTCGCTGTCCTCCGGCGGCTGGAGATGTCCGAGCCTAAGGCAATTGATCCCAAGTTGTCGACGACCGACAGGGTGGTGAAAGGTAAGCGGAGCGCCGCGGTGGCCTGGGTGCACCGTGTGCCGCAGGCGCCTGGGCAGCTCGCCTCGCCTCGCCTCCCCTCCCCCGCCCCAGGTTCTCCTCTACCCGCTCCAGCCGCGGACCTTCTAGGATATTGTGCAACCCGCGAACCCCCCGCTCCCGCGGCGCCCTTCCCCCACGCGTCCCACCCAGCCTCACTTGGGGCATTTTTATTGACGGGGGCGTCAGTTGGCAAATGGCTGAGCCGCGGGGAGGTGGCGGCGGGGGTGGCGGTGGCGGGAGGGGGCGCCCGGGGGGTGGTTGCTGGTAGGGTGTAGCTGCTGTGACAGAAATAGGAAGTGGGTGGCTGCTCGCAGGCTTGCATGGGATCGGGTTTATGGTTTTCTTCTGCAGAGGGAGGGGTGATTTATGGCTTTTAAAAAATTAATATGGCATTTTTATGTGGCCGTGGCTTTCCACCGACTGCCTCGCTCCGGCAGGGTTCTCTTGGCGCTCCATTGCAGCAATTCCCTCCGCGCCCCCCTCCCCCTCCCCTGGAAGGGCCTGCACAGGACTCGCGAGAGAGCGGGAGAGCGTGGGGGGAGCCCGGCGCTTCCTTCCGCGCGGGGCGGGGGCGGGGGCGGCCGCTGGCTGGAGGGTGGCCGCGGGGGGCGCGGGAGGCGGGGAACGACCCGAGAGCACCAGCCGTTGCCGCCCCGGGATTTCCCCCGCACGCCCCGGGGAGAGACACGAAAACCACTTCTCTAGCCTCCCTTGCCATCCCCGGCAGGCCCCCGCCGACCTGTCATTGCTCTTGAAGGGTTCTCCACTCGTGCACACCTCCCAAGTGATAACCTCATTCCGCCTGCTTCCTCCGTGCCCTGGCATCCTTTTTGTAACGGGCTGTTTGATTCCTATTACTGCCTCCTCTTCCCCGCCTCCGGGATGATAAACTCCTGGCGAGGATGGCACTGAGGTTGCTGGCAAAGAGAAACTGGGATGTGCGGAGTGAGGAAGGGGACAGGCTGTGGTTGTTCTCTCTATCGCACGGGGATCCACCGGCCTCCTTGTATTCCTAGGTGTAGTGGGGGAGGAACCATCCTATGAATCCTGGAAGGATGAGGCAGCAGAGCAGACCCGCCTGGATTAAGTAGTATCTCTCATTCCTGGGGGTCGGGACACCAAGCAAAGCAGGGATGGGCATGAGCTGTGCGCGGAGCGGGCCTCTGAAATTGGAAACAGCTCTGGCTGGTGTAATGTGTGTATGTGGTGTGTAGAACAGAGATGGTATCTAATGTGGCCAGAGCATGCAGCTAGAGTGCAAGGCAGTCAAGTCGTTCGCACCATGAGCACTTGAAAGTGAAGTAAACCCAGCAGCCCAAAGACCATGATACACAAGTCCCTTTGGGGTTTCAGAAATGATTCTTTCTCCTTAGAGGTTTACTCAATTTCTAAAGTAATTTTTCTGTGTGAGTGGCAGTGGTGATGGGGGAAATTGTGTTCCCTTTTTTCAGAAAGAACAAAATATCTTCTTTTGTTTTGGTTATACTGGAATCATTCCTGCTTCAGTTTCTGTGCAGGATTCATACACCCATGAAAATAATGAGGAAATAGCTCTGCAAAAATTATTTGAAATAGGGCTGCAGAGAGATGCACAGCTATTTTATTTTTCCTGCGGGCATGGATTTTCATGGAAACAGTCCATTCAGATTTATTTGAGAGAGCTGTGTTTTGCATGAAAGGCTTCTGTTAACATTTTCAAAAATTGAGACCCTTTGCTGGAATATTAGAGAATGATAACTGTCTCCTTAATGTGTGAAGTTTAGATGTAGCTCTAATCTAGGTTAAGATCAAAACAATGTAAAACTTACAATTCAAATGATACTAGTGAATGTGTTGGCAGTTAAAAAAACACTTGTGCACACATAGGGTCACGTTCCCTGTTTTAAATCACAGGATGTGGATTCTTAATGTAAATGTAAAGTCATCAGGTGAACATGTAAAAATAAATGTTTATACTTTCTGGCTTAGTGTCTCTACCAGTTAGAATGGAAGAGCAAATGGAAGAGCCCACTCAACCATTCCAAGGCTACTCTGCCTTGGTTTTTTTCAATGCTGTATCATTATAAATGACTTTTCATTTTAGATACACACACTCTCCCATAATTTCAAAAATTTTATTTACATACTATGTGGATAATAGACTCAAAATAGGAAAAGTTAATTTTGCATTTGTTTTGATAGAGATCCTGGTGTGAGATGTGAAATGTGAAATTTTGTTTATAGAAGTTTTGTTGATGAATCCTGATTTTAAGGTGGATACCCTGTTGTTGTTTATCCTGTGTTTTCTTGTAGACTTTATATTATTGGCATGAAAGGCATTATCCAAGGTTGGATTCAACATTTTGTCGTACATAAGATTTTTGTGATTAGTTATTTGAGATAATCTATTTTGATTATTAGCCTTCTGTGAAATAATATTTCCTCTTGAATATGTATACACATATTGAATGAATGGAAAGTATGGGTATGCTGGATGTGAAACCTACTAACAAGTGATTTAATTTCCAAAAATTAGATAATACGGAGTTTAGAAACCATGATTTACTTGAAATTTTGTTAGAACTTCATCTCAATGGCTATTTAACTCATTCTTAAATACAGAAAAGAAGTTATCCTTGAGGAAGTATTTGTGCCCCTTAAGTTTTCTCTTTTTTACAAAGTATGTGCAGTATTATTTACTATATATGCATACAGAAATAAATATTCAGATTGTTATTACCGTGGCATGCCGTGGCATTTGCTTACAGTTACCATTGTTAGTGTCATCTGGCTTTTGTTGTATAACAGATTGCTATTTACAAATAAAGATGTGCTTGTGGTTTGTAGTAATATGATGTGACTGTTTTCTTAATTGTACTTTTAGAATGCAGCTTTAGAGAGGTAGGTTGAGTTTGTCTCAACTATGTTATTTTTGAGGTTTATAGAATCTGCTAGCATGTATTCAGAGACCCTGATCAGTTCTAAACCTTAAAAATGAAAGAGAATGATGGCAGTGGAGATGAAAAATATTCATTTAGATTATCCCAGGAGAAAAAGTTACTTTAGTTAGCAAAACTAGTGCTGTTTCATTTTGAGTCTTCTTGGATTAAAACAATGGAAAGTAGAAAAATTCAGTGAAAACATCTTGCTAATGACATTTGCTGGAAATCAAAATAATTTGATCTATTTATTGTTTTGCATTATGTTTTTAAAGATACATGCAGCAAACCGATGGCAATAAATAGAAGAATAACCATCTTCCTCCCCTCAACCCCTGTCCTGATTTTTCTCTTGGTGGTACTCTACAGGCCTTGTCCCAAACTTTGGCTTTCTTCATTTCTCTCTATTCCTGCTTAGAATGTTTTGTCTGGCCCTAGCATTCCCTGTTGGTCATAGAACTTTGCTATGTAATAGTTAAAAATACTTAGAGGAAATTAAACCCTATGTGATAATGAGTGTTTGGCTTTGTTAAATCTCTTAACCTTCCTTCCCTCTGTTCCCATCCCCAAGTTATTTTGTGATGGGACTTTTACCTTAACACAAACTGATTGTAATGGTAGAAATTTTGTAAACTATGGGAGGCTGTTGAGAATAAATTTCTGAGAAGAGTTTTGTGGAATCTCTCAGAAACTGTAGGTAGGACGTCGTTGTGCTTTGTGTAAGGTTGCTTTTGGCTCTAGAGAATGAGCTGTTTTCCAGGTGTATTCACAGCTTAGTACTTAATGTAGACAGAGTACACATAGGGGAATTCTGAAAAGATACTAAGATCCTATATAGAAGCAAGAAGATGCTAATTAAGTATTATTAAGTAAATAAGGATTCCAGTCACTAGTATTTCTAGCTGGGTGAGACTGATAATACTACTTATTAAAAGAAAACAAATATGCCACATTGGTAATAACTGTGGTGTTTAGACCTTGATGCAACAGAGTAGTAAATAATGTCATTTATTTGTGGTGTTCCAAGAAGAACTTGTGAATTTATTTTGCTGACATTTTGTTACCATCAGTTGAGTTTCATGTATCTGGTTTTCAATTTGAGTATAGTGAAACTTTATTAATTCAGTATCATGAATTTAAATTTATTGTGAAAAAACACCAGTGTTTGTTGGCTGAAGTTTACATCAGCATTGGATGTGAAGAAAGGGGTCCAGTAATCAAAAAGTATAAACAACGTAGTTCCAGCATTGTTAATATGCCAAGAGAACAAATTCTTTTTAATACTTAGTGAACAGTGTGCAAATTCATCCTGCTCGTTACAAGTTAGGTTGGTCTATTTATTAACATTTCCTTTCGGGACTATTATAAAGTGAATATAACACAAGTACATTGTTGTAAATACATTCAGTAAATTTAATGATTAATGCAACAATTGAGACTGGGATTCAGGGGAATTCTGGTGATTCTAAAATGCCATCAATTAGAATAATCAACATTTTGAAGATAATAGTTTTTTTGGGAAGTGTGGAACAGAACCCTTACTTTAAATGGACAGTATATCTTAAGACATCCAGTTAAAATAGGAAAAATTTAACATCTAGCATCTAATTGATGAGGTTTACTCTAAGATTTGTTTAAAAATATGCCTTTTAAAATCTGTTTGTCTCTTTATTTATTTGTAATTTTAGAGAGATGAAATATGATTTTGAGATACCATTCATTTATAACTTTTGTAATTGGCCTCCCATGCTTTTCCTTATCTTTTTTTGTGTCAGCTATGTGTACATTTGAAACTAATTATGACACCAAATAAAGAATCCATTTAGGGTGACCTCATTGGAAAACACCATTTTTGCAGAGATACTCACTCTCCTTTTAGCAATGGAGATGTGATGGTTAAATTACCATTTTGAATACTTCCAGAACTGTGAAGAATGGTGGTGATTCATGATGCAGAATTTTGATAATTACTAAAAATCATTTTGTCAATTTTTTTTCAGCAACTTTCTGATGTAGCAGTCTCTTGATATATAAGAGGCATATGGTGAGACCTTGAACTTCAACTTTCTGTAATTCCACTGGTATATGTTATAACTTCACAGGCTAACTTTCCCTATACATAAAAGGGGATTAATTGTATCCACTGCCAACTTGTGAGGACCAGAGGATAATCAAATGGGATATGGGGGGTGGGTGGTTACACTTTGTCCACCGCCTGGTAATGGCGATTCAGTCACTGCTAACACAGAATTAGAAATGACAACATGTTATGTATGTTTTGGTCACCTGAGAATAATCAGAACCATTAGTATTGAAAGCCATGAGTGCCTTGGGTCAAGAGTAGGTTATGATGAATTTTATTTTTATAGTTAAAGAAGTGGAGACAGAATACATAGAATGGTTACAGGTAAGTGTGAACAAATTATTTTCTTTATTAAAGAGGCTTTTCTCACTTAAAAATATTTTTGAAAATTGCCACTGGCCAGGTGTGGTGGCTCACACCTATAATCCCAGCACTTTGGGAGGCTGAGGTGGAAGTTTGGACAACATAGCAAGACCATATCTCTTAAAAAAAAAAAAAAAAAAAAAAAAAGAAAAGAAAAAAAGCAAATGGCCACTTCTTTTGGTATATTTAAGGTCTCTTCGCATTTTGTTCCCCATTTTGTTTTACTAAATAATTAGCTATGTAAAATAGTTTGATTGGGAGAGGAAGCTTTTTATATTTCTGTATTTAGCAGACATAAAATTCTGGTAATAAATATTATGATCTAGTTTGACCTTGGCCTGAGGTTCACTAAATAAATACTGTTAAACATTGCTTTCTGTTCAGGTAAATATATACACAGGAATAGAATAGCATACTCTCCTGCAAAGGAATGTCATTTACTTTCATTTTGAAGGATGTTGTCTTAAGCCTGTTTGTCTGAACTCCAGATAATGACCCACACTGATGCTCTGGTTTGACAAACAAAATCCTCAGATTTGATGATTTTGTTAATTTCTAGAGCAGGCTCAGGTCAAAATATCAGTCAGTGATTCTGAGGTGTTGCATTCCTATTTTTAAAGCAGTCATTAGGTGGGACTGATGTGTGCAATGAAATAGGATTTTAGTTTGTAAATTAAGTCTTTAGTACTCTTGACATTTTCAGCATTCTAAAATCATTTTATTTTACAATAATTCTATCTTTTATATGAATCCATCAATTATATTTCATTTGAGAAGTCAAATAACAATATTGTATTCCTCCATGGTTAGGGGTTCTGAATAATGGCTTAAATCAGATGGGTTGTCAACTTTATGACCTAGCCCAGTTGCTGGTATCTCAAATCTGTTTTAACAAATATGCACTCGGATAGTGGAAACTTTAGATATTAAAAAATAAAAGCCCTCACTGAGGAAGTGGCAATAAATTATTAAAATGCTATGTTTTTGGAATTCAAGTAGATTCTTTTTGAGACCATCATAGAGAGGAATAGAACTTTGTTTTCCTTCTTTTTGTTTTCCTTATCCATGCTTTTGGATAGTCACAGCAAAATATACTGTGACTCTATTTTAAAAAATGGTCTGCCTGTCTGTGAACTTCTGTCTCTTGCAACTGGAAGTTTTGTGTGTATCTTTCTGCAAAAGAGGAAAACAAGTAGATATCAATGATTTATAAAAGCTACCTCAAGATTATGACATACTACTTTACAATGTTTGTCAATTTCAGGTACTTTCGACAGCTGTGAAACCGGAAGAATGGTGGTTGATGTTCAAAGACAGAGTTTTATTTATATGGAGCTAAATTTAAAAAAATTTTCATCAGCTCTAAGATTCTTAGACTTAAAGTGAGTCTTTCTGTGGTGATTTTATTGTCCTAGCTTTCCTTTCTTTGGGGAAGAATTAGTAGTAGTTTTCATTTAAAATGTCCAGTTGTTTTTATGTAATATCAAAATGTTTTGGAAATTCTAGTCTGTCAGTGTCTAAACTATGTGTCTTGGTTGCTGCATATACTTGGAAGTTGCATAAAATTGTTAATATTTGTATTCAAAGTTTTAGTTTGAAAAAAATGGTCATTGTCTTATTGGTCCCTAGCTCAATGCCTTGCTCATTATGCACTGAATAAATTCTTGTTGAATGATATGGGCATTGCAAAATTCTCATGTGCCTTCTGAAGCCTTTGTTTTTATTTTGAGTGTATTATATTAAGTTCCATTTGTAAATGGTTCTGTATGGTGACTGGCGAATTGGAGTGCTTCTTTCTCCAGCCCAGTCGGGGCATGGAGTATGAGAAGGAGGCATTAATAAGGTTACACAATTAGAATGAGAGCTGTTTTGTTTGGTCACTTGAACTCACTTTATCCCTGCTGAATATAAAAGGCTAAGTTCTATTCAGTTTAGTTTATTTGCTTGAACCTGACACCTGTCTTTCAGTTTTTATTGTATTCCCCCTTAGGCTGATCAATTTCTGACAAGTGAGAAAAAATATATTAATCAATGAGTGTTTGATTTATTGGGTGATTTGTGTATTTTAATTATTGTCTAGACATGGACTTGAAGATAAAATGACCTGGTAAATTTCATGAAAAAGAAAACAAATTGGAAAAAACCTGTTTCCCTGTTTACATCTCAATATATCATTTCCTGTAGTGCTTTTGTAATCCAGAAATGCAGCCTTCTCCAGCATGACCTCTTTCCCTTCTCTGGCCCCCAAAATGTCATTGGATGCCTTCCAGTGGAAAAATACACAGGCTATGAAAAGTTAAGAAAAAGGTAGCACTAACGCTGTTGACTCCTTAGATTCTTACAAGTGGGCTTTGAGCCATCCATTGACATTTGTTTTTAAGACATCTTGTAAGTTATGCCATTTTATCAAGTTAAATTAAAAGCAGGATATATTCTTAAAAGGATGGAACCTGAATCAGGAATTCAGGTTTATTTTATTTTTTGTTTGCTTTTTACAAAGGAATTACATTTTAAAAAATGATAAATCTGGCATTGTTGGTTCATTATATTTAATGCTATTAAAGTTACACACATTCCTGTTTTGTGTGGGCCTGAGTATTGGGATAACAAATGTTCTCCTGATCATTCAGTTCTCTTCTTTCGAGCTTCAGTTCAGAAGTTGCATCCTCTGGGACCTGCATCTCCTGACACCTTCACTTAGAATAAAGGAATTGAGCCTCTTCCTTCTCACAGAGAACACCTTGATAAAAGCATGTTGCTGTGATGACTTGTTTCCTTGTCTGCCTCTCCTCCCCAGGAAGTGTAAAGTCCTAGAGACAGAAGTTCTATCTACTTTTATATCTTTAGCTCTAGCACAGGGCCTGCTGTAGAATAGGCATTTGATACATGGTTGTTAAATGAATGAAATAACATAAAGGATAAGATGGATTTAAATTTCTAAATTATAGGATTCCTTTATGTTTTGAAATTTTGTCAATCTTAAATCATGATCAGTATGCAAACGTCTGATGAGTTTCTTGACTTATAAGCTCCCGTCATTGTAGAAGTGTGTTTTCCTATGAAGTTTTGAAGTGCTGTATTTTATTAACTGGCATTATATGATTGTTGCTCAGTAGCCAGCATGCAGAAGCATAACTGGCAGAAGTGGCCTTCCCATGGGGAGTGGTTGGCTTTTAGTGGATTATTGTCACAATGTGTATAGGTTGATTTCCTCAAAGGTGAGTGATGGTTTCTTTCTCAGGAAGACAGGTAATGATACTAAGTTGAGGGGAGAGGCATTTGACAAGCATGTGGGAGGCCCATATTAGTCTTCACAATGTGCATATTGAAATGAATAAAAATGTATAAGATTAGGAATTGGAACAAAGATTAAAACATACTATACATCCTGATAGGTGATGACTTACTGTGCATATACCAATAAAAAATGTTCAGGCCCATCACAAGTACAGGCTGCTCATGAGTCACCTCTCCTGATGGCATGTCTGCATGGTGAGTGTTTTTAGAAAAGCTCAGTACTGGAATCCACACCAACAGAGTGGCAGTATAGTGAAGCACTTGCTCTTAGTCCCATCCTTACAGAAGACCACTAAAGCTGCACTACTCCAGATGTGGTCGTATGACTTCTGATTAAAGAAAGCCAGCTGCGGCTTTCCAAGCTCCATTTTATTTTTGTTCTGAACCGATATTTCCGGTCTCTCACATGGGCCAGGATATACTTTTTCTTACTAACACAGAAATACTTTCATTTCAAAGAGTTGAAGACTAAGGAAATTATAGTTTCCTAAATAAAATCTCACTGTTAGCTTCTGTTGGTTTGCATTCAGCAACCAGGAGGGAATCTCTGTTGTCATTGCCTCTGGTCAGAATTCTCCCTGAGTACTCTGTCTCATTCCACATGCCCTTCCAGAAATGGATGTGTTAAATTTTGGAGTATGTTTTATAAAATAGCCCCCAAGATGATTAAAGGACTTTAAATAAATTGTGATAGGAACTGAGAGATTATTCAGTCTGAACAAAAAAGGGTGAGTGGTGATTTAACTACAGGCTTCAAATACTAGAACATCTTTCTGTAGTTGATCATACTCAGGTGTTCATCACGCCAGTCAACTACAGAGAGGAAATATTTAGAAGCATCAGAGAATTAGGTGATTTAAAAAAAAATTTAACCAGTTAGGGGCATTTGACTTTGGGATGGTTTATGGGAATCATCTGAATGGAGAGAATAAATGATTCTCATTTATTTTTGTTGTAAATGTGAACTTTATGTGTGCTGAAGAATAGTCTAAACCAAATGGCGTTTTGAAGCTGGAAGGATCCTTGGAAATAAATCTAATTTTCTGTCTGGCTCAGAATCCTTTATTTGTTGGGGAGAAGGATTGGGGGATGTAGGGGAGACCTTTTATCTCTTACACTTGCTCATGCTTGAATTTAGGCATACAAATCAGACTCCTAGAATTGGAAGGTACACCAGAATTCTAGCTCAGGCTATCTCTAATGTGAAACTCCTTGTCCAGCCTCTCTGATGGATAGAATCCCATCCCTGCATGTACACATCTAGTGAGAGGCAGCTCTCTATTCCATATACCTCTCACTCCATCCTGGACAACTCTGCTTTCAAGGAATATTTTCTTATGCTTGATTACAATCTGACGCTTTCAATGTACTTCCTTGTTCTTAGCATTGCCCTACAGAATTCCATAGAATGAGTCTTAACCTGTTTGCCTCCAGAGAGCTCATTTGATATTAAAAACAGGTTTTTTTTTTTTTTTTGTTTGTTTGTTTGTTTTTGACAGTCTTACTCTGTTGCCTAGGCTGGAGCGCAGTGTCGCGATCTTGGCTCACTGCAACCTCCAGCTCCTGGGGTTCAAACGATTCTTGTGCCTCACCCTCCCGAGTAGCTGAGACTACAGGCATGTGCCACCTTGCCTGGCTAATTTTTTTGTATTTTTAGTAGAGACAGGGTTTCACTATGTTGGTCAAGCTGGTCTTGAACTCCTGACCTCAAGTGATCCACCTGCCTTGGCTTCCCAAAGTGCTGGGATTACAGGCATGAACCACTGCAGCTGGCCAGCTTTCTCGTTCTTAAGTCTGCTTTTTTTTTGTTTGCTTTTTTTTTTTTTTTTTTTTGAGACAAAGTTTTGCTCTTGTTGCCCAGGCTGGAGCCCTATGGTGCGATCTTGGCTCACTGCAACCTCCGCGTCTTGGGTTCAAGCCATTCTCATGCCTCAGCCTCCCAAGTAGCTGGAATTACAGGCACTGCCACGACACCTGGCTATTTTTTTTTTTTTTCTTTTTGTATTTTTAGTAGAGATGGGATTTCACCGTATTGACCAGGCTGGTCTTGAATTCTTGACCTCAGGTGATCCACCCACCTTGGCCTCCCAAAGTGCTGGGATTACAGGTGTGAGCCACCCATGCCTGGCAGTTTCTAGGTCCTCCTCCATCCTAGGAGTCTACCTTTAAACCCAAGTCAGGCTGTTGGAGTCCCTTGAAACTGGAGAAGTGAACAAAGGTTGATCTTGACTGACTTATTCCACAGAACCTCCAGCATCTCGTGCTCAGTTACTTGGTACTCTTGCTTGCCCTTCCGTGTCCTCATGCCAACTTGGAACTCAAAAGTCTTTACAGGTGGGCCCAGTTTAGCATCCCGTGATACCCCTTGGGAGGGTGAGAATTGCCACAGTCATGATGCTCTTAGTTCTTATGCCTTTCCCGTTGAAATTCCCTTGTTTTTTTTTTTTTTTTTTTTCCATGACTTATGCAGTTTCAAGTCATCAAATGCCTAATCTGATCTATAAGTAGAAGTCTCTGTAAAATCTAGATAGCAGATGTGTTTTAACAGTGATTTTCTAAAGGCATTGCTTTCACCTTTCATTTATAATACAGGCAAGTAATAAAGACAGGATGAAAGCATAGCACCATGTGGTGATAGTGGGGCTAGTGAAAGACAGGCCATGCCCCTTTGTTTACTTTTCAAATCACGCCACAAAGACAACTAGCTCAGCACCTCACTTGACCAGAGCCAAACCTTCCTCTTGTGCTTGCTTTCACTTGTGCCTAATCTTTGAAGATTGTCTGCTCCTAATGCCGTTGAATTTGGCAAATGTAGTGAATTTGATTGTAATTTGATAACTAGTTTGAGTTTCACTGAGTTATGAAGGAGACCAGTGGTTTCCAACTATGGTGTCACAACACATTGTTGTGTTAGACTCAGCTGTGAGGTATTAACAGCTACTGATAACCTACAGAAGTTTGCCAATGACTTATTTTAAGATATCTGTGTATAAACGAGAGTGGATTCACATTCAACCCTAAAATGCTACTTTCCCTTGCATTCTGACATGAGGGGATGGAGCTTCAACTGTCATGGTGGGCATTTTGTATAACTTGCAGTTGCTGGATCTTACTGATAGGTCTTTAATCACAGTGGAAATTACATATGTGTGTATTTCCCTGAACATTTTTTTTATGTTGGTTCATTAGAATCTGGATTTGTTTATCCTAGTGTTTCATAGAAGTGAATGTTATATCATGTATATCTGGAGGGAAGAAAGGCCGAGACCTGTCATGGGAGACTGTCCCTTTGCTAGCCAGGTCTGTAAATTGAGTAGATCTTGAAACATTTAGGTAGGCACATTTGGGGTGACTTCAAAGTGCTTTATGAGGTCTTCTCTCCTCACACATCTCCAGGGACTGCCATACCTGAAATTTTGTGATTTTTTAAGATAAGAATGGCCTTTTTGATAGATATTTCCAAAGTACCTGATCTTTAAAACATAATTTACTGAACTGGATAATTTAAATTTTTTTCCCTTTGGATAATGTTGAATCTAGGAAAAAAATCCTGTTGTTCAGGGGACTTTTCGAGAGTGAACTTTCACGCTTCTTTTTAAATCCATATCCCATGCCTCTTTGAAAGTGTCACTTGGGGGTTGGGCGCGGTAGCTCATGCTGGTAATCCCAGTACTTTGGGAGGCCGGGTGGGTGGATCACCTGTGGTCAGGAGTTTTAGACCAGCCTGGCAAACATGGCGCAAAACCGTCTCTACTAAAAATATAAAAATTAGCTGGGCGTGGTGGCGGGTGCCTGTAATCTCAGCTACTTGGGAGGCTGAGGCAGGAGAATCGCTTGAACCCGGGAGGCAGAGGTTGCAGTGAGCAGAGATCCGACATTGCACTCAAGCCTGGGTTACAAGAGGGAAACTCTGCCTCAAAAAAAAAGGAAAAAAAAAAAAAAGTGTCATTGGGTTTTCCGTGCATCCCTATTTCTCATATGATATAATCTCCTGTTTGGTAAGTAGATTATTTGCTTGAGTGTAAAATGGCTGTTAGAAAGATACTGCTTCTACTTATTAAGCCATCGATCTACCCATCCTGCTTACGTATGTGTCAGACTTTTAGTGCTCACTATGTGTGTGGCTCTGCACTATGTTCTTGCAGCCTAACATAATGTAGGCAATCTGAAGGTTACTGTCCAGTGTGAGAAGCAAAAGGAAACCACAGTATAAGTTGTGCTTACTTTAATAGCAGAAGGTGCTACATCCTACTGTGGAATGCAGAAAAGGGAGTGATAAGCTGCCTCCATAGACTGTGTTTTCGTTTTTTGCAAAAATAAGTGTAATCAATATTAATTTGTGGGAAGTGTAGGATATATTGCCATATGTTATGACTTTGAGCTTATTTTAAAATAAAGATGGATGCCCGTTTTTGCCTGACATGATAGTCAGTGTTATCAAAGACAAGAGGCAGACCATTCCTTCATTCACTCATTTCCAAAACACTGAATGTCATTCTGTGCCTAGTGCTATACAAAGCATGGGAGATTCAGTGTCGATAAGTCTTTGCTTTCCACTTAACAAGGGATGATTTTAATTATAGATTGTCTTCCTATTAAGTATGAATTTTAGCAGGCATTAAAATTAGTTTGATAATATGAGGAAAAAAATGAAGATTGAGGCCAGGTGCAGTGGCTTATGCCTGTAATCCCAATACTTTGGGAGGCTGAGGTGGGAGGATGGCTTGAGCCTAGGAATTTGAGACCAGCCTGGACATCATAGTGAGACCTCGTCTCTACAAAAAAACAAAACAAAACAAAACAAACACTGGACGTGGTAGTGCATGCTTGTTGTCCCAGCTGCTGCTCAGGAGGCTGAGGTGGGAGGATCGCTTGAGCCCAGGAGGTTGAGGCTGTGGTGAGCCATGATCATGCTGTTGCATTACATCTTGGGTAACAGTATGAGACCTTGCCTCAAAAAAACCAACCAACCAACCAACCAAACAAACAAAAAACATTGTATTTGGAATTCTGCAGCTATTATAACTCACTTATAAGCAGGGTATATGAGATAGAATCATGGACTATTGAAGGTGGAAGAGGGCTCAGAAGTGAGCTAGTTAAACTATCTTTCAAAAAGAAAAGGTATTTCTGTTAGATGGTTAACAAGCCACTCTTCACTCTGCCTCCCTCCACATACTTCCAGTGATGGGGAGACAGCATCACAGTGTGGAAAGAGCATTGGTTTACAGCTAGACAAAACCTGGACTTAAATCCTCTGTCCTCCATATACCAACTGTGTGTCCATGGGCAAGTCATGTAACCATCCTGAACCCATTTTTCTTACGGAAATTTGGAAACGATACTAAGTTTTTAAGGTTGTTGTAACGGCGAGAGGAATATTATGTAAAATATCTAGCGTTAGTGCCTGCATGGAAAGTGTTCCCAATATATGTTAGGTATTGTAATTTTGCTGCTGGACAGCTCCTTTGAAAGCCATGCTTTTTACTTCTAGAAGGAGTAGTAATTATCATTAAAGTAATACACTTCCTCACCTCCTATCCACTATCAAATCCATCGTACAGTCATTTGGGGGACCCTACCAATCCACTAAGGGAGGTTGGCAGTAGCTGTCCAATGGCTGCTTTCTGTGATATTTGACATGGTATCACTTTGTTCTTCTTGAAAGGTTGTCCTTATTGGCTTTCATGACTTTTTATTTTCTCGGGTTTTTTGCTATCTCATCTTGACTGAATCCTAAATGTTGATATTCCCTTATCCCTTTATACCTTCTTCTAGGCAGTCTCATGTCCTTACACTTACAGGATTGATTACTGCCTGTAGGATGATCACTGGCATGTCTGTATTTGCAACCTAGACTTTTCTCTTGAGCTGTCTCTCAAACCCTATATACAACGGTTGCTGTGGATGGGTATGGTGAAAATACAGTTGGGTGTCTTTTCTCCTGTGTTTCCTATGCTTGGTGATGTCATCACCACCCATCCAGTCAACTAAACATACCTTTCAGTTCAAGTCTTTTAAATACTTCTAACCTAGTGTTGCAGGAGCCTCACAACATCAGTGTCTCTGCTTTCAACCTTTTTCTCTTGCATACATGTATTTTGTCACATTGTCACTAGGATTATTTTCTAAAATGAACATTTGATTATGCCAATACCTACTTGGTGGTTGATCCCTTTTTTTACTGGTTTGTAGGAACTCTGTATATTATGGAATTTGACCCTATCACATGAATTCTGAAAATACTTATAGCATATGTTACATTGTACTGAACTTATTTTAAGTCTTCAATTTATTTGAATATAAATTTTTGGGAGCTGGGAGCATTTTTTATTTGTATATGAATTCTGAATGTTTATCTGTGTTTGGCATATAATAAAAGTTGATTGAGCTGAAGGACCTAAACACCCGAAGCACTCCTTCCCTGCTTTTCATTTGCTTTACCTCTGCATGGAACACTTTTAGTCTGTCTGTCCTGTGTGAAACTTCTCTGAAACCCTTACCAGCTGTCTGTGCTACTTCTCGTCCCTTGTATGCACAATGGATCACAAATGTTTGCAGCATTTTTTCTTCATTAACTGAGAAATCTCTGAGGGGCAGGGTCTTATCCACTTGATCTCTCCAGTGCTTAGTGCAATGCCTGGCACATTATTCTTCATTTGTGTTTTTACAACAAATTGACTGGAGAAGATATTTCTGTTTATTACACAAGAATAATGAAGCAAAGTACTTCCTCTCTTCCCAACCCATGTCATACTTTAGCTCCAGTTGAATTACTTTCTCTCATACTTTGAACTTTAGGAATACCTGACTTTCCCTGAGCATTTTCATGTGATGAACTTATAAACCCGGTCTCCTTTACTCTAGATTTTGTAATTTTTATTTGTAAACACAAAATTGAAAGTAATATCTCAGTTCGATTTATTCTTGCTAACCTCTGATTCTAGCCTTTTGAGACTTAAAATAAGAATCTGGAATACTTTTACCTATTCTTTTTAGTTATTTGTTCCAATTTATGCCATTAGTATATGTGTCTAGACATTTACCCAAACATGGCTGCTAAATTCATTTTTGGAGCCAGTCATTTTGGGTGAGTGTATTCACAGATTGCTTTGATTCTGCATATGTAACATGGGACAAATTCCCCGTGTTAATAAGCTGTGGCTTCTGTAGAAAAGGGAGGTGCATGAGGAATTGTTGTCCTTGATGTTTTTCTTACCTAGTTGGTATATTTTTCTGTAGCTCTACTTCAGAATAACTTTTTAAAGAATGTCCAGTGTTTTTGCCTACCTTGAGCTTTAATCTTTTGTGATTTCAGGGAGTGGAACAAATGAACTTTCTAAGGATAATGATTAGAGAATTTGTGCATTTATTTTTGGCAAATGTTTTGTAATATTTTACACATATTTGAAGAGAACACTGTTAATTTGTAGGTGAGTTTGCTTCTCCATAGGATCTTGCTCAAAGAAAAAAAGCAATAAAGTGTTTTGATATTTTTTGAGCTTTGTATTCTAAAAATTTTAATGGCATTAATATCCATGCCTTGCATGTATATTACCTCATTTTAAGTACCTTATGTGAAGTTTCCTAGTGAGTAAGTGGTGGATCAGGTATTTGGACTCCAAGTCTTGTCTCAGATCCTGGGTTTTTCTCACCATAACACTAACTTGAGAGCAAGATGAGGCCAAATATATTAGATAGTGTCAGTGAATGGATAGAAAATACTTAGTTATTAGGGATTTGTTTTTATATAAAATATCGTTGCTCCTGGAAATCATTTTGGCTGAACATCTGTGGCGTTTTCTGTGGGAGAAAAATCTATTACTTTTTGTGGGGTAAACATTTTTGTTTTCTTTGTAGAAATATGTAGTTGAGGCCCACAACAATGGGACTAGACTGTAAATTATGCTTTTCTTGACATTATTGACCTTATTACGGTGTTACAACACAAACGATCCAAAACATGAAGTACCAACTATGAGGTCCATAAAGAAGTCATTTTAATTGGACCTTAAGTTTTTCCCCTAGGTTAAGACTGGAAAAAAATGTAGTGCTAGTTATTATACACTGTTAGCTGTTTTTTGTAGACATTGCTTTTTTTATACAGGCAAATTTTGGAGATATTGTGGCTTTATACAGGCATATTTTGAAGATATTGTGGGTTTGGAGATATTCCAAACTGCCACAATAGAGCGAATTTCACAAGAAAGCTAGTCACACAAACTTTTTGGTTCACAATGCATGTTAAAGTTATGTTTACACTACTGTAGTCTGTTAAGTGTGCAATAACATTATGTTTGAAAAAGCAGTGTACGTACTTCACTTAAAAAAATACGTAACTGTTGTGCTAATGATCATCTGAACTTTCAGTGTCTTGGGGTGGCTGTTGCTTTATCAGCTGAGTGTATGTAGTATTCAAAATCCTTTGAGTTGCTTCTCAAGGATGAGCAAAGGAAGTAGTTTTTTTAGATTCCAAAGAAACTACCTACTTTGCTCATCTTTGAGAAGCAACTCTTTATCCATTAAAATTTTATCATGGTATTGCACCAAGTCAGTCCTGTCTTCAGGATTCACTTTTAATTCTAGTTCTCTTGATATTTCTGCCACATGTGTAGTTACTCCCTCCACTGAAGGCTTAAATTCCTCAAAGTCAGTTTATTTCAAACTCCTGTTAATGTGGATATTTTGACCTCTTTTCATTAATCATGAATGTTCTTAATGGCATCTGGAATGGTGAATCCTTTCCAGAAGATTTTCAATGTACTTTGTCCAGATCTATTAGAGGAATCACTATGTATGTCAGTGATAGTCTTATGAGATGTATTTCTTAAATAGTAAAACTTGAAAGTTTAAATTACTCCTTGATCCATGGACTGCAGAATGGATGCTGTGTACAAGATCAGAGCTCTTGGGTGACTAGGTGCATCGCAAAGAGCAGTAATATTTTGAAAGGAATTTTTTTTTTTCTCTGAGCAGAAAATCTCAATCTCAGCCAAGAGCTTAAAATATTCAGCAAACAATGCTGTAAACAGATGTGCTGTTATCCAGGCTTTGTTGTTCCACTTACAGAGCACAGGCAGAGTAGATTTAGCATAATTCTTAAGAGCTTTAGGATTTTCAGAATGGTAAATGAGCACTGGTCTCAACTTAAGTTACCAGCTGCATTAGCCCCTAAAAAAGGGAGTCAGCCTGTCCTTTGAAATTTTGAAGCCAAGAGTTGACTTTCCCTCTCTAGCTGTGAAAGTCCTAGGCAGCATCTTCTTCCAATAGAAGGCTGTTTCATCCCTACTGAAAATTTGTTGTTGAGTGTAGCCACCTTCATTAATGATCTTATTAGCAAGGTCTCCTGGATAACTTGGTGTAGCTTCTGCATTAAAATTTGCTGCGTCACTTTGCACTTTTATGTTGTGGAGATGACTTTTTGCCTTAAACTTCGTGAACCAACTTCTGCTGATTTCCAGCTTTTCCTCTGCAGCTTCCTCACCTCTCTCAGCCTCCATGGAATTGAAGAGAGTTAGGGTCTTGCTGCTGATTAGGTGTTGGCTTAAGAGAATTCTGTGATTGGTTTGATCTATCCGGATCACAAAAACTTTTCTTATATTGCCATTAGGCTCTTTGGCTTTCTTATCATTTGTGTGTTCACTAGACAGCACCTTTAATTTCTTTGAAGAGCTTTTCCTTTGCATTCACAACTTGGCTGTTTGGCACAAGAGGCCTGGCTTTGGGCCTGTCTCCACTTTCGATATGCCTTGCTCGAGAAACTTAATCATTTCTGCCTTTTGATTTAAAGTGAAACATGTGTGACTTTTCACTTGAACACTTAGAGACCACTTCAGGGTTATTGTTTAGCCTCATTTTCAGTATTATTTTGTCTCAGGGAATAGGGAGACCCAAGGAGAGACAGAGAGAGATGGGGGAATGACTGGTCAGCAGAGCAGTCGGAGCACACACATTTATTTGTTAAATTTGTTGTCTTACATAGGTGTGGCACGAAGTGCTTTAAAACAATTACAATAGTAACATACAAAACCATGGATGACAGATTACCATAACAGATAATAATAATGAAAAAGTTTGAAATATTATGAGAATTACCAAAATGTCACACAGAGACACCAAGTGAGCACATGCTGATAGAAAAATGGCACCGCTAGACTTGCTTGTGACCGAATTGCCATAAATCTTCAGTTTGTAAAAAATGTAATACCTGCAAAGTGCAGTGAAGCAAAACACAATAAGTGAGGTATGCCTGTATTCATTTTCATATTTTCGTTGCTGAAGCAAATAAAGGAAGCCACACATAGCTAAAGTGAAAGCCACTTCAAGGAGACGTCACATGAAACATTTTGAGGAGGGAGTTATGTGGTTTCATTGTAACATTTTAGATGCAAATGTGAATTGTTTTGAGATCAAAATTTTTCATTTACTACTTTTAACTATTCCTGTACTATGATGAATGTTTAGGGTTAGCCTGGTTACACACTTCTTAAATTGTTTGAAAGAAAATATGATAATTGAGAATTTTAATGCTTCTCCTGAGGCAGGTGATTGGAGACATTTGTTTGTTCTTGTGATTCATAAACGTATTTTGAATCCATCTGAACCAGGTTTGATTTACTTTGAGAAATTCTGTGATTGAGGTAGTTGCAGGTTATAGGTTTAGGTGTAAGGGAAGATTTAACACCCTGCCCTGATTTCCTGGGTCTGTAAATTCGGGGAGCTCCAGTTTCGCACTGAGGCCTCTTACTATCTCTTGCTTCGTGGTGAATACCTCTGCATGTGGGAAAATTTCTTCCTGCTGGAATCAGCTTAGGTTCATATTTTCTTTTTCTTCTTTTTTTCCCTGTGATGTTTTTGTGGACCCTGAACTTCAAATATATATTTTTTGGTTTTTGTTTACAAAGGGTGTCCAGTACCACGTAGATGAAAAATTTGAGTAATCTTCACACAACTAGAGTGTTTTGTTGACAGTTCTCATTTTGTTAATATATGTTTATTGAAATGTAAGGGTTCTCATGGCCTGAAAAAACAAAATATATATTATAACTTTCCTGCCGTGTGTGTTTATTTCAGTTCTGAAGCTAGACCTTGCCTGAAATAAGCTCTGCTTTACAAGAAAATTGACGCTGTGATTATGCCCAACATTTATTATGCATATACAGCTAATTTGAATGTTATAAGTATAGGAAAAATATCAGGTAAGTCTGTATTCAGATAGGAATATCAAAGTAAAATAACCAGTGACTAAACATTACAGTGGTAGTACCTGTGAACCAAGTGAGAAAATATGTAAGAGACATGCTTGGATTTTTCGTTTGTCTCCCCACCTCCCGCCACAAATGTGGATTTAATTTGTGTCTTACAAGTGAAATTTTAAAGTAGAAGATTATGAGAGCTCTTCTTTCGGGAATTCCCCTAGTAAATACAGCTTCTAAGTTCACTTCACTGTTTTTGTTCTTTCTTGAGCTAATGAGAGAGGTTAACATATTTGTAGTAGATTCCAGGTTTTAGAATTTTTGTTATGGAAGAGAGGCAAGCTGGAGTCGCATTAAGTCACAATATTTGGTTCAGTAACAATATTTGATTGGAATTCAATTGTCTTGGACAGAAGTAAGAGTGTTCATATTCTTAAAAAATGGAAATGTGCATATGTACATTCACTATTTTAAATAATTATTTCCCTTTCACTCTTATGCTGAACTGTATATTATTACCACATGGATGAAAGTCTACCCCTTTCCTTCTTCACAAGGTTTCTGACTATGAGATTTTGTGAGTGATTTGGTTTATTTGAAGAATGATGGAATTATCACCAATAATGCATATTTTAAAATGATTTTGTAGTTATGCCTCAGAATAGGCAGATAGATGCTGCCTATTCATATTTGAACTTCTGTCCTGTGAAGAGCCAGCCCCAGAAGGGATCTTCTGCTTTTGATTATTTAGCCTATATTTAAGAGGTTCCCTTTCTCTTGAATTGTTATCCCCAGCTACTTGTTCAGAGATGTTTGTGAATGAAGGGAGTGAGTGGGAGGAAAAGCTTATGTTACTTGTAGAACAGAGAATAGTATAGCAGCTAGAAGTGGTGTTTGTCGATAGGCTACCCTTAGTTGATTTATGTTGCCATGCAAGAAACATTTTGATGCATTTATTTCAGGACACAGCATTTTGGAGACTTCATTAAATGCTACCTGTTGCTGTTTGTGATGGAATCTGGTCTAGAATGTTAAGAGGCAGTAGAAAAAGCTGAAATGGCAAGAAGATGGCACTCTTCAGTCTTTACAGATTCACTTGTTTCAATTTTAGAAACACATTACCATTCTTTTTGATTCTCTTAAAATTGGAGCTATCTGGATTAAATTTAAATTTATCTTTATGATGTGACCTACTTGGTGTCAGTTATTTTTACTAATACTGTTTCTTTTAATCCCTAAGGTAATCCTGTGAGGAGGTTAATATGGAAATCTGTTCTGAAGTCTGTGAATCAAAGATGCTAAATAATTTTCTCATGATCAGAGAGCTAGTAAGTGATCAAGCTGGAACTGAAAAACAGAACGTTTAAAAATATTTTGAAAAAATGTCAAATATATCTAGAACTTAGGAGGACAGTTAACCCCCATATACCTATTCCATAGATTACTTATGGAGATTTTATTACATTACCTTTATTCCCTCCTTCCTTTTTTGCAGACAGAGTCTCACTGTGTCGCCCATGCTGGAGTACATTGGTGCAATCTTGGCTCACTGCAACCTCTGCCTCCTGGGTTCAAGCAATTCTCCTGCTTCAGCCTCCTGAGTAGCTGGGACTACAGGCGCATGCGACCCCGCCTGGCTAATGTTTTTATTTTTATTACAGATAGGGTTTTGCCATGTTGGTCAGGCTGGTCTCGAACTCCTGACCTCAAGTGATCCGCCTACCTTGGCCTCCCAAAGTGCTAGGATTACTCTTCTTTTTTCTTTGCCAAAATATTTTAAAGCAGATCCCAGACATCATGTTAATGAATGCGCACATTCTAACTGTGAGGCTAGTGTTTAGAATTCTGTACCTAATGGGCTAAGGCATAAAAGAGCATGACACAATATGAAGATTGTAAGCAGGAGAAGCCATATTTTTTCTAGAACATAAGTTATATATCTGCATTGAGTTTTCTTGATATGGTTAGTCATCATTTGCCACTCATTTGTTAAAAAAAGGTTAATGTGATAACTAATATTTATTGAGTAGTGTCTCTGGGTTAGGAACAGTCCCTCATGTTTTATACATGTTAACTGATTTAGTTCACAGTAGCCCTGTGTTCTGTAAGCATTTATTGTGGGTTCCAGTTGCTTGTCAAAAACAGTTCCCTCTTTTACATAAAAATGAAATATTCCGCGTTGCCTTGACTCATAATATCTTTTCCACTCCTTCTCACCTTTAGTAATTATAATTTGTTAAAGAAGGTATAGAACAGTGCTGCTCAAAAGTGTGGTCCGCATAACAGCAGCAACAACATTACCTGGAAGCATGGTAGAAATACAGAATCTCATGCCCTACCTTTTGAATCAGAATCTGCATTTTAAATTAGGTCTTTAGGTGATTTATATGTATATTAAAGTTTGAGAAGGTTTGGGTTGCATTTAAACTGCCTTGCAAGCATGGTTGCACATTACAATCACTTGGAAAACTTTTAAAGCTACCAATGCCCAGCACTGTCACTGAACAGTTAAATTAGACTATCTAGGTAAGCCTCCAGCATCTTTTTCCTTTCCTCCCCACCCCCCCTTTAAAAAAATTAGATTCTCCAAATGAGACCCTAGTATTGTTATTGTTGTTTTTCAAGCATCCCAAGTGATTCTTAAGTTTGGCCATACTTTAACATGCACTGGTTTTATAGAAGTAGAGTATCATTGTGTTCTGTTCCAGCTTCTTAACCCTGAACAGAACATTTCAACTTGTAAATCATATATTGAAAATGATGCCAAAAGAGAATCAAAGATGGAAGAAATTCTGGGCTTATACTTAGTCTTGTGTCAGTAATTGGCTCCTGATGGCATAAAAAATAATTTCCTTTTTTGCAAGACTGAACTTCTTCATTGTTCGTACGCTCACTTGGCACTAGGGAATGAAAATGCCCCCCAAAGTTTATTGTCTTTTTTTTTTTTTGTTCCATTCTTTCCTTCAGGTGAAGAGTTACACTGAGGGAGGCAGGGAGATACGGAATACCAGATGGACAAAAACTGGACCAAGAATTGTTAAATAAATTCGCTTCATTACACTGGATAGGATTCTGAGTATTTTAATTTTTGTTTTTAAATTTTCTTCTGTTTGTGCATGGCTGCTTGATTTTCTTTAAGTTAGTGAATTTAGTTCCAGGCACATACTTTGTTTATTTAGCTGCATTTAGTAAGTGCTCAGTAAACGCAGTCAAAGGAATGAAATAGCAAAAGGGAACTGGAACAGTGGGGAGAAATGGAGTTTCTATGTGCTCCTTACCTTTAGTTGCATATGGTGGAGTGGTTTGGAGCCAGACTGTCTGCATTGACTCCTGGCTTTGCTGCTTATTTGCCCTGTTGCTATGGTCAAGTTAATTATGTGCCTCTGTTTTCTTTCTTTTCTCTTTTTTTTTCTTCTTTTCTTTCACAGTCTTACTCGGTCACCCAGGCTGGAGTGCAGTGGTGTAATCTCACTGCAACCTCTGCCTCCCGGGTTCAAGTGATTCTCGTGCCTCAGCTTCCTCAGTAGCTGGCATTACAGGCGTGTGCCACCACTCCCGGCTAATTTCTGTATTATTACTAGAGACCGGGTTTCACTGTGTTGGCCAGGCTGGCTGATCTCGAATTCCTGACCTCAAGTGATCTGCCCACCTTGGCCTCCCAAAATGCTGGGAGGCGTTAGCCACCATGCCTGGCCTTGTGCCTCCATTTTCTTGTCACTAAAACACAGTAATAATAGCAGCTACCTATAGAGTTGTTATGGGGATTAAATGAATTAATGTATGCATACAGCAGTTAGAAGGTTAGACATATAGTAAGTGCTATGTAAGTATTTGCTGATATAATTACTGTTATTAAATGTTCTATACCTCAAAGAGAAAGGGTGGCTTATATATGAAAGCATGGACTCTTAATCTAATGGTTTCGACATCTGAGAGATTATTTAGTGTTCAGGGAAATTGGATTCCTGATTTGAGCAGGGACAGAAGGAGTTCAGACATATATTCTGATGCCATTTACTCCTCATTTCATTGGGAAGTGGGTTACTCAGTCCATCCTTGACTGAAGAGGGAGCAAGTAACACTCATCACACGTACACAATTAACCTTAGCTTGTTGAAGTATTTTAGATTCCTTCCATAAGAGTCGCTGAATAAATCCAAATTTTAGTCTTCAAAATAATTGCCTTCCCCAAAGCCCTATAGTAGCACAGTTGAGTATTTTTAAAGCAATTCATTAGATTAGTAGTATTTTATAGTTTGGCTTTATTTGAGGAACACCTACAGGTATTCAGTTCAGGCATGGAGGAAATGGGGCAGGCAGGTTAGAGGGCAAGCAAGGGAGGAATGGAGAAATAGGAATACTAGAGCTGTCAAATGGGGGCCCTTCAAGGGACCCTAAAGACTACATGTTAGCCCAGTGCATTTATTTCCCAGAAGATGAAATGGCTGAAGTGTGAAGATTTTAGTACTCTAATGATAAATACATGCTCTATTTTTACTTATTTTAATGCTTTTCTGTTTAATTAAATACATTGATACATATATAGACACATACATATGTTGAGTGTAGCAAAAAAAGCAATAGCAACAGTAAATATTATTCTACAATAAGATATTTTTGTGTCTATTTTTATACCTCTTCAAAATTGTGATATTAACTAAATATATTACCTCTTTATCACAGTTGTCTTAGTTCATTCAGGCTACTATAACAAAAGTACCATAAGCTGGATGGCTTGTAAACAAGAATTTTTTTCTCTTTGTTCCTGAAGTTGCAAAGGCTACATCTTTAGATCAAGATGTCAGTAGAAGCCAAGTGCAGTGGCTCACGCCTGTAATCCCAGCTTCTTTGGGAGGCTAGGTCGGACAGATCACCTGAGGTCAGGAGTTCGAGACCAGCCTGGCTAACATGGTGAAACCCGGTCTCTTCTAAAAATACAAAAATTAGCTGGGTGTGTAGTGCATACCTGTAATCCCAGCTACTTGGGAGGCTGAGGCACGAGAATCGCTTGAACCCAGGAGGCAGAGGTTGTAGTTAGTGGAGATTATGCCATTGCACTGCAGCCTGGGTGACAGAGTGGGACTCTGTCTCAAAAACAAACAAACAAACAAACAAACAAACAAACCGTCAGTAGATTTAGTGGTGTTTGGTGAGAGCCTACTTTCTAGCTGTGTTTTAAGGGTACTTCCTAATCTCGTTCATGAGGGTCTGGCCTCATGACCTCATCCCACCCCAAAAGCTGTATCTCCTAATGCCATCATCTTCCAAGATGATGGTTACAATTTCAGCTTATGAATTTTGTGGAGACATAACATTTAGACCAGAGCAGTAGCGATTTTCATGCATTTTGGAAAAGACTGTGGTATCTATTTTTTATGGGGAAGATTAGGCATGTTTTTGTTGGCATAGAAAAAGTTGCTATGTGAAGAGAGTGACTGTTATTTCTTTAACATTTAACCAGAAAGCCTAAATATGTTCAAAAGAGCTCATTTGACAAGGGTTCTGGGGCAGAAGTGTTAAAGGACAAATGAAACAAGGATTTCTTACTCTTAATTGGAGTTGACGGAAAGGGCCAACTTTCTGTAGGGAAAATGACTATAAATGGTCCTTGCAGTTAAGACATCCTTTGTTGCAACAGCCACCTTTTTGGTCGGCTTGTTGTTCCTCTTTCTTCACAGAATACTGCTATTAGAAACACCTTTCTCTTGGCACTTGGACTCTGCCATTTGACTCTTCAGATTTTTCTTGTTTCTGCATAAAATTTTGTTGCTCTTATTTTTGAACCTTTGCGCAGCCTAGTACCAAGCTCTTTGCCTTTTTCTTCATTTGTTATTCCCATCTTGGAGGCTTATTCACTGGTACTTGGTATGCTTGGAAGGGTTCCCTTGTGTTATGCCAGATGACAACAACAAGTGAATCCTGCTCCCTAGTCCTTTTATAGATAACTTTTAGGGGAAGAAAATTTAAAGGAAAAATTAAAAACAAACATTTTATTGTCATTACCGAAGATGCAATGACATTCATTCTCATCTGATAGACTTTTTGGTCTCTGCTAATATTTTTTAAGCCTTTAGGGCAAGTATTGCTTTTCCTTGTTTTAGTGATGTAATGTTGCATGCTAAAGTAACACCCAACACTGAAATGCTCTTTTGTTTGTTTCTTCAAATATATGTGGTTTCTGAACTATATCGGTTTTTAAAATAATGTAGTTCTGTAAGTCAGCTATACAAGAGAACTTCTGTTTCTACTTTTTATTTTGGGTTAATTTATATAAAATAAACGTGTGTGGACATGGTTTACCTCTGTAGATCTGCTATCCTTGAATTTGTTTATAAGCATTATATCTGTAAAATGTAGGTGAGAAAATGGAATCACAGTTTTTGATCTCACAGATCACTGGTGGACATAGAAGCACAAATCATGTCTTTTGATATAAAATAGCATAAATCCCACCAAAAATACTTTGTCCTGTAAGTGAAAGTGCAAGGGTTAGATTTGACTTTAAACACATACACAAACATTGATGTTTTTCTTCTCTTTACCTCTCTGTGATGCTTTCCTCTTAGGTGGCTTCATTGCCCTGTAGTCATTTTTTATGTTGGAGCAATGATACCCACCCTTAGATCCAGATTTAACCTGGATCTCAGAATAATACCTGAGATCCTTTCACAAAGATCTCAGAATAAGCCTGGCATGGCATCCATCAGAATCATATAGTCTCTCCCAAAGATTATGAATGGATCATATGCCTACTCCTGGATCAGGCAATGTGTCCAGGTTTGTCAGGCCAGCCTATTTACTAGCTAAAGACAGCTTAATTATACATTGGAACATTGCTTGTTTAACTCAAGTTTGGAATGAAGGAATAGCTGTATGTCATGTTTTAGGCCGGAAGCATTGTTTATTTTTATATGAAGGTTATTTCTTTCTAAGAACCATGACCAATCACCTGAAATCCAAGCCCCCCCATCCCCCCACTGGAGGAAACGTTGACATATTAAGTCTGTGTGTGTGTACACACACACACACACACACACACATATATGTGAGTGGTTTTTTGTGTATGTGTACCATTCAAGCTATGCCATAGCTGTGCTGATCCTTTTGAAAATACCTTCCTTTAGTACATAATATTGTTTTAATAACAATGCAAGTCAACTATTAATTTTAATTGATTACATTTTAGGATAGTTGTTTTTGGGCAGCTTATAGGGAATGCCTCTTTAATGCTAATACCTAATCTCAAATATAAACTTAAAATCACAGTTTTGGATAAGCTATTTCTGGAAATAAAAAAAAAAATTCACTGTAGATTGTATGTGTGTGTGTGTGTGTACATGTACACACGTGCACGTGTGAATTCTTAGTTGTTTCTGTAAGATAGAATAATATTACCTGATACTGCTTTGTTTTCAGAGTTAATGATCCATGTTAATATTTTGGCTTGTTGTGCCTCTATTCACTGACTCATGGAAATTGGGGATTGGGTAGAGGTATACACAATATCTTATATATTATTCAAAATTATCCTAGAAAGCTGGTGTTATCTTTGAGATGAAATTCAGGTATAAGGCTAAATGTACATGACTTAGTCTGCTTAATAATATATGATACCACAAAGCCAATTGTACTTAAGAGTTTTTGCCGGATCTTCTTTATCACTCTTAGTATGCTGTTTATTTTGTATTTAAAATAGGTTTCTTGATATAAGTTTATCTCTTGGATATTTAAACAGTTTTTATCAATTGATACCATTACACTTCTATTCTGAAACTTCTTCTAAATATCCCTGAATAAATTCTAATCTCAATTTTTTAACTGATTTTTGAGATTTCTTTTTCTTCATTAACCTGATTCTTATTGAAAGGAATGAGCTGCTATTACAGAAGTACTGTCAATTTCATATCATCTAATCTACTGCCCATTTGAAATTGATGATTTAGTTGTAAAGGAGTATTTTTAGTTTGCTTTAAGTAGCACGGCTTGTAATGTGAAAGTTTTGGGTACTCTTGAATAAGATTAGATTATAGAACTTGTAGTTCTAAAAATTTATTTAAATTATTCAATCCTAAACATATGGTTAAGAGTGTGAGTGAACCTTTAATTGGGCACTTCCACTAATTCGTAGACTTCCCATGGAAACATGCCAGAAATCAATAGGTTAGAATATAACTTAGTCACTTTGTAAATAGTATAACAAGAGTTTTTAAAAGCAATAATGTCATTTATCTTTCATTCTTTTTGGGTATACATTACTGAAGGAATAAACTCTCTGTTCTTCACTTTTAAAGCCAGGCTTTTTTTTTTTTTCCTCAATATGGTATAACTCAGAATTCTTCATGTTTAAGAGCCCAGTAAATTTTAATAAATTTTCTAAGTGGCTGCCTGCTTTTAAAATAATATTTGTCTTCATTATGTTCTCATTCATTGCTAATTTAATTTTTAAAAATAACTTTAGTTGAGAGATTGCTTTTCCAGCAGAAATGGAGCTAGCCTACATTCAGAAGAGCAAACCTGTATAGAACAATTTAAGAATATAGAGTTTGAAAGAAGTGAGAATCTCCAAGCCAGTTATCATTGCACATTTCTTAGATTCTAGATATTTTTGTGCAAAGTTAAATGAGTGGTAATGTATAATGGGCAGAACTTTGAGCTATTAGAATTCTCCTGGTAGCAAGTTTAATGTTCATATTGAAAACAGAATGCTGACTATCAAGTTAGACTCAAGCATAAGGTTTTGGACCCCAACTTTAAGAACCTATGAAACCTGAATCTCTTCCTTAGGTACAAATGAAAACTTTAATGACTCTTATTGGAAGACATTGATGATATTTTTGTTCTTAGTATCTACTGCATACTTTTATGCTCGTACTATACAGTGGATATACAAACAGAACAGTTATCGCAATACTACACAGATACACAATTCTAAAAATATAATTTAATACTTCATGATTCATAAGTTAGTGTTTTATTTTTAGGTGGTAAGTATCAATTTGTCTGAAATCTAAGGACATCATTAATGAAGCCCGGTTTGCTTACCACTTCCATGGTTTCTTTATAAAATATTTCATTATTTGAGGAAAAATACACATTTCTTTGTGTTTCCTTTCATGGGAAAGTCATTTTTACTTTCTAAAAGGAATTTAATAGCTGAAGTTCCTTTTAAGTATGCTATAAACTCAGTTTAAAAGGAATAATTTAATTGGTGCTGGGGTTTTCTGAGTCTAGGCCTTTTATGAGGAGATGTTAGTGGATTATTTCAGTAGTGAACTTTTTTCATATCATTCTGTGGTTTAAATTTTTTCTGAATATTTCTTAAAAATACAATTCCAGTGTTTAAAAGCATGCATGTGAACATGCTATCATTTTGAGTGGGCAATTTATATTACCAAATTGTTTTGCTATGTTATTTACTACACTGCAACTATTTTTTAAGAGAAGTGAGAAATAATAATAGGCAGTATTTATTGAGTGACTACATTTATCTGGTACTGTCTCAGCCTACCTTTCCCATAGTAATATTTTAAATACCGAGAGCAACTCCAAGAGGTAGATGTTGTTGTTTTTCCCATTTTACAGAAGAAAGGACTTGAGTCACAGTGCACAGCTTGCCCAGGATTGCACAGTTTGTAAGTGGTGATACTAGGATCTCAACCAGTGACTATCGGTTTCAGAGCCCACTGTTTAGCCATTATACAATGTGCTTCTCAAAAGACTGAATGATTGTTGAGACTTTCATCAAGTGGATCAAGTAGACCAAGTCCACAAATATCCAATTTATTAAATAGTGTTTTCTGATTTTGAAAAAAGTGGAAAAATAGTATTGTCAGTAACCGAGTAGTTTTTGGTATGACAAGTAATATTGTTACAGCAAATATGTTTCGGTATGACATTATTTCTATGTTTAATTTGGAGCCTCTTAATCATGATCTTTGGAAATCTGTGTAAATTTAAAGAATGACAAAATATGCTAAAACACATAGAATACATCCAGATAAAGAATTTGAAGAGACTGGGAATGTTTAGTCTTGCATTAAAGATTGTGGGGAGATAAGAAACTTCATTTATTTGATAACTTTTTGTAAGTATGTAAAATGGAAGGAAACATTTTGCTGTCTTGATTATATGAATAAATTGAATTATTAGAAATTGTATCACTTTATTATCGGAGAAAATAAGGGGGGGGTGTGTGTGTGTGTGTTGGGAGTACCGAGTTGAGGAGCCTTCAAGACATGTTTAAGGGATGACACACATGGCCTGGTTTTCTTTTGCTGTGGACTGCTTGTCTGGCTTTGTCTAGCTGAATGCAGCCAGACAGATTGTGGAAAATGATTGTGGGACGCTGGGAAGGTTTTTGAGAGAGGAGATAGATGGGAGAGTAAGGTGGGTATGTAAATGCCACAGGGAATGGAACATTGGGGAAAAATACTTACAGAAAATTTCAAGTATGTTTACTCTGTGTATGTGAAATGACTCCTTCCTCTATCTTTCCAAGAAGATTTTGTAAAAAATGTACTTTCTTGGTTAGTGCTTTTGAATGCAAGTTCATGTTTTTCTCAAATGCTTCACTATAATACTGACTTCTAGAAGAAAAGACTGACTTACAAGTGGAAAGCACAACCAAGAAAGCCCTCTTACTACATTCAACTTACAGATGTATCAATTACCTGATAGTGTTTTTAAATACTTACTTAGCAATAACACATTGGAGGATAGTTGTAGATCTCTATAAATACTTGGGTCTTGCTTACTTTAGCTATTCAGGTAACTCTCAGATTTGATTCCTTATCAATATTTGCATTTTCTTCTGGATTCTCTATTTGGTTATTTGTTCATAACCTTTGGATGTTAGAATAATTTTAGATGATAAATATTCCTTTAAACTTAGTGGCACTTCTACTGGCAGAACTTAGCTTTACCTAAACCAATTCCCTGTATTCTAACCTTGGAAAAAGATTAGTATTTGTAAAACAAATCCCACCTGAGTTTGTCTGACAGAAACGGTAATTCTTTATAATGTAAATGTTGAAAATAGTTTCCTAAAATGTAAAACCACATTTACTTATTTGATTGCTTATAATGAGATGATTCCAGTGGGGTATTATATCCTTCCTAAGAAATAACTCTGGATATGTCAACCTCAATTATCTTTGATTTGCTTGAAAAATTTGATTATATTATGTATAAGTTGGAGAATATATGCAAATTCCTGTGGCAAGTTCATCTAGTTGCCTCCAAATACTCATTTTTACCTTTTAGTAATAACACAACTCTGATTTTTAGCTCAACACATTGCCACCCAGCCAGAAAAACATACATTTTATAGATTCCTTTGTAGTCACATCAGTGTGTGTGATAAGTTCTTTTCCTGGGCAGATGTTGAAGTGCTGAATGTTACTTTTGAGATGTATCTTAAAAGAGAGGGGTATCTTATTTCTTTCCTCATTTTTCTCATCCTGCTTCCTAGAACATAGAACTGATGGCTGGAGCTCTGGCAGCCATTTTAGACCTTGAGGATAACATTCACACTTGGCAAGCTTGTCCAACCAACCTTATTTTGTTGTTTTGCTTTGTTTTAGGCTTTTAGCAGCCCAAAACCATGGTTTTTAGTTTATATCTCTAGTGATGAGGAGAAAAGAGGGATGAGGAAGGGGCTGTACTGGCCCAACCAGAAACCGAAACTACGAACCTGGGACTGTATTCTGTTCCTTGGATACGCCTGCATGGAGTAGTCTGAGTCTTTGATGACTTTGTGGAATTCTCATAGGCTAGATTACCCACTTGGACTTAATTTCTGTGAGAGAGCTGAGCTTCTATCTTATTTAAGTCATTGTCATTTTGGGTTTGTCATATGCCGCTGAATTTAATTCTAGCAGATACCATTCTCAGTGAGTAGGACCTTTATTGTACACTTTATTGGCTTTATTCTTTTGGGCATATTTCTGCATCTTGAATGAGAGATTCTGATTCCCACATGTAAATGTTGGTGAATAATGAGAAATAGCAAAATATGCATGGGGGAAAGAGCATGAATCTGACTTTGAATTTTACTGATTATGTGATCTTGGGCAAGTTATTTTACCTTATTGAGCCTCAGTTTACTTTTTTATAAAACTGGGGTTGTACTGTGTCTTAGTTCATTTGGGTTGCTCTAGCAAAATGCCTTAGATTAGGTGGTTTATAAACAACAACAGTTTATTTCTCACAGTTCTAGAGGCTGGGAAGTCAGGGTGCCAGCATGGTCAGATTCTGATGAGAGCCTACTTCCTTCATAGATGTGTGTCTTTTCATTGTAACTTGACATAGTGGAAGGAGCGAACAAGATGCCTTGGGCCTCTTTTTTAAAGACGTGAATCCCATGTAGGAGGACTCAGTCCTTATAACCCAGTCATGCCTCAAGGCCCCACCTCTTAATACAATCAGATTGAGGATTAAGTTTCAACATGTGAATTCTGGGGGGAGCACAAATATCCAGACGTTAAGATGTCTGTAAGCAGGACTGTCATATTTAATGAAAAAATTATAAAGTCAAGAGCTGTTGTTTCTAATCATGTTTTGAAAAAATACAAATGAAATATGTTGTTCTTCTGCAAAGTGATTTTTATAAAAGAAGAAATTTTAAGAAGCAGTTACTCTTATAATGAAGTAAGGTAGCCATTCAGATAATTTGAAGAAACAGAGGAATTTTTATACTTTGTTTCCATTTTTCTTTCTCATAGTTTTTTCTTCAGTTGAAAAAAAAAGTTGAAGATATCTCATAGGGATTACTTTTATTTTCTTAGAAATATATTGGTAGATATTTTTTATTAAATTATTTAAGATCAGATGTAGTGAGAGGTATTGCCATTATTTATAGTTTTTACAGCAGAGCAAAAAGTAGTTTAATAGTGAGAGGTATTGCCATTTTTATAGTTTTTACAGCAGAGCAAAAAGTAG
This sequence comes from Theropithecus gelada, assembly GCF_003255815.1. Taxonomy (NCBI): domain Eukaryota; kingdom Metazoa; phylum Chordata; class Mammalia; order Primates; family Cercopithecidae; genus Theropithecus; species Theropithecus gelada. Next base: position 98,843,289 of record NC_037672.1, on the reverse strand, counting down.
TTTAAGAGTTACCATTTTGAAAATTAAGTCTTTTGGTAGCTTGATTAGTAACATCTTAATTGAAATTTGATAAATTAGAAGCCCATCTGCAGAACTTACCCTTTAAAATTAACATATGTTGAAATATCTACAGTAATGTTGCCAGTACAAGTGTTGGATAGTGTATTGCAAACATATTTTTGCAAATTTCTGATTCCTTTTAGTTTCTGGATTGCCTCCCAGTTTTAAACATAGGGTAGGTGATGAAATTGTTGGGCATCAAATGCATTTGAAAGTTGCAAATGAGTTCTATTTTCTTTTAAAATTATTTGACAGACTTTCACTGGTGTTTGTTGTACAATAACAATTGTATCTTCTAGTGTTTGCCCCTCAAGTGAAGTTCTCCTTAGAATATCTTTTGGGATCAGTTCCCCCCATTTTCTCATATGTTCACTAATCAGCTGGGGTTGACATTTAATTATTCCAGCCCTCATATTCACAGCCACTTAAACGTTTAATAGAGTTTTTAAAAATCCAAACAATGTGCATCTTATATAATTTTATTTTCATTTAAAATTCTGTTACCAAAAAAGCCAGGTTAGCCATTTGCTTATAATAAATCATGCCTTCTTTTAGGAATTTTTAGAGTCAGTTTAATAGGACGCCTGAGTTGACAGCTGTGCAGTCTGAATTGCCTTAGACTCTGAAAATGCTTCAGATTTAAAATACTACCAACCAACATGGAGTACTGATCTTCCCACTTGTTGCCGAAGAGGCTAGTTAGGAAAACTAGGGGCAGGCTGTTCTCTTGCAATTTGAAACTGAACAGAAACTGAAATTGAGAGAAAGTCATATTAAATCCCCATGTCTGCCATGTTTGCAGAGGTCAGCTATACAAATATGAATGTTAATTTGAACCTTCAATAAAAGGATCCTGCTAAAATATAATACATCTTGAGAATGAAGATGACTCTACTTGTTTTAATCAGTGCCTCACTGGTATGTCTCAGGGATTAATTTCATATATTATATCCTCAGGCTGAGTGTGGTGGCTCACACCTCTAATCCTAGCACTTGGGGATGCTGAGGTAGGAGAATTGTTTCAGGACAGGAGTTCAAAACCAGCCCATGGTGAGCTCTCATCTCAAAAGGAAAAACAAAAAAAGACCCTTCAAGAACTCAGTTTTGTGGTATTAAAAACGGAGAGAGAGATGTTTATAATAAAAAAATACACCCCCACCCATAGGATCTTTAGTAATAAGTAAGGACAGAGCTTCAAGAAAATTGAAGTGTTTGAGAGGTATAACTTAAAGGGTTTGGTTAAATTGGAAGAAGGGAAGGAAAGAAGAAAGAAGATTTTGTACATTTAATAGAATGCTTTTCTCAGTAACTTGTATTTTATTGTACATTTTAAAGTGCTTTTTATGCATTTTTTGTTAGCCAGAATGTTGATATGTCAAAGATGCTGGTTTCGCCTGCAACCACTTTTTAATGTCTCCGATGACGTGTATCTGGTATAGTGCTTAGGAGAAAGCACTTATGCTTACTTTTGTGTTTTGACTGTCTTTTATACATTTCATTTGCTTGCTGTTTGTCACTTATTGTATTAATCTATACATTTGCTTTTAAAAAATTAATAATTAAAGATTATTTGAAGTTTCTTCAGTAAATGATTTTACAGCTTAGTTTTTCCAGACCACATTTTACTAAAGGAGGAACTATTTTAATTTTTTAATTTTTCACATAAATCTGAACATTTGAAAAATGAATGACCATTCAGCCAGTCTGACAATGAAGATAATTTGTGAATATTCTGTAAGAATGTGAAAAGAGGATTCTAGATATTTTATTTATTTCTATTTATTTGCCTTTTATTCTTAGGTAAAAACTCTTCTCCCAGGTGAATTCTTTTATTATTTAATAAAAAATAGTGTTTAATAAGTTCCAGCTTTCTATGTATGTCTTATGTCACATAATTCAAGTTATAATTTATATACAGACAATTTTCAACTTCACAGTCTTTTGACTTTATGATAGTTTTATTGGGATGTAATGCCATTGTAAGTAGAGGAGCATCTGTCCTTACAATGGAAATGAAATTGAATATGTTTTAATGATCCATTTTACATAATTGCAATATATGCATTATATAATACATATATAGATGTATATTTCCTTTATTATTCAGTTTAATCAAAAGTATATGTAATCTTTTTATATTTATTAACTCCTGAGTGTCTTTTTCAACTACTTATAATTAAATGAAATGTCTGTGTAAGCCACATAGAAAAGTGCTTGGCAAAGAGTAGGCATTCATTAAATATTAACTATTATCATTATTTTGGTTTTTAAATGATACATAGTGATATAAAGTAGTAGATATTAGAGAGTTGGTTGAGTCTGGATAACTTATAAGTTTATTGTATGCATGTCTTCATAACTACCTTGAGTGGAAAGAGATAAAAAAGAGATAATAAATTGGATGACTTGGACAAGGTTGTATGTTCAGAACCGGAGCTTTACCAACAGAAAAATTGCAGCATCATACTGAGAGATGGTATCATTTTTTTGAGATGGAGTCTCCTGTCTCCCAGGCTGAAGTGCAGTGGTGCGATCTCAGCTCACTGCAACTTCTGCCTGCTGGGTTCAAGCTATTCTGCCTCAGCCTCCCGAGTAGCTGAGATTACAGGCACATGCCACCATGCCTGACTAATTATTTTACTTTTGCTAGAGACAGATTTTCGCCATGTTGGCCAGGCTGGTCTTGAACTCCTGACTTAAGTTATCTGCCCACCTTGGCCTCTCAAAGTGTTGGAATCACAGGCATGAACCACCGTGCCTGGCCAAGAGATGGTATCTTAATGTTTAGTACTGCCTTACAATACAGAGAGGGAGCATGGCTTAGGGGCCAGAACACCTAATAAATAGCTACAGACTTCATATAACTTACTCAGTTTTCATGATTTTTAAATACCTCATTAGATAAATAGGGATAATGCTATCAAGCTGATAGGGCTGGTTGTAAAGATTAAATGAGATAATGTAAAGAATAAAGCACAGTGCCTTGTCACATAGTAGGCACCAAACGAATTTTGATTCTCTTCCTACTAAAACGGAGAAGAGAAAAATGATAGGAGTATAAGAGAAGAGGAAAATTAAATATGTGGCATTGTGTTTACATAACTTTTTTAAAAACATAAATCTATCTCTTGGAATTTAAGTTATACTTGGATTTGCAAGCAAATAAGAATCCTGAAGTGAAGGTTTATATATTTCTCTTCTGTGAATTACTAACGTTAGTTAGAATTGAGTAATTTTTGATTTTTAAATTAGTCTGCTTCCATAAAGCTTATTTACTTTTTGCTTCAAAAATGTGTTAATATTTTTCACCATTCCATTCAATATTAATTAAATTTTGTACTCTTCAGGGTGATGACTTTGAAGTTGTCTGCTGCTTTCATTTTAAGTACATTTATTTAGGTGAATTGCCAAGTACATTTATAGTTTTTATTTAATTTGAATAAGATCCTTTGCTCAAAAATGTTTATGCTTTCATTGTATTGAATTGTGTATTTTATTTTCAAGTACTTTTTTGGATTTCAGTAGTTTCACTTTTCCAAATTAAACAAGTTTTTTATTTTAATTAATTCTTATGTTGTTATTTCTTAAAAGAGTGTTTCTCTCTGTCACTCAGGCTGGAGTGCAGTGGTGTGATCATAGCTCATTGTAGCCTCTAACTCCTGGGCTGAAGTGATCCTCCCACCTCAGCCTCTTGAGTAGCTAGAACTATGGGTGATACCACTCCTGGGAGATTTTTATTTTTGTAGAGATGGGGTCTCACTGTGTTGCTCAGACTAGTCTGGAACTCCTGGCCTCAAGTGACCCTCCCACTTGGGCCTCCCAAAGTGATGAGATTATAGGCCTGTCTTCTTTAAAAATGGAGTTTATATAATTTACTTTTTCTGTTCTTTGCAGGATACAAGTATCATTCTTTTTGAAAATCCTTGAGGTCTTGTGTGATTACATTAATAATTTCTGTGAGTCAAGTTGATCAGTATTAAGATAGACCATAACCATCCTTATTATTGGTTACTGAGAATTCATGGTGTTTCAATTTAAGCCTTAGTGTTATAACATTGTGTTGATTATGAGAAATTCATTTTAAAAACCTTGGCAGTGAAAGGTAGAAAAACAGGAAGTTAATCATGGTAAGCTTTTCTTTTTACTAACAAACTCAACAATCAGTAGTACTACAGTTGAAGAGAGTACAACTGGTATATTTTCGTTAAACCAAAGTAGATTTTAGGTACCATGATAATTGATTGAGTTTTCTGTTTATTTACACACTGATCTTTTCATTTGAAATACTATCTCAAGCTTTCTAGGACATGGAATACAGAATTAAAATGTTGAATCAATCATAACATGTCATTGATAAATACATACTTTCTTTTTAAAGTAGGGGAATGTGTAGCACACTATTTTTCTACAGTATTTTTTGTTATTAAATTATATAAGAATATCCTATAGAAACATTCCATTGTATCACACATTAGAGAACAGGGTCTCCCTTGGTTAATTCTGATTGCTTGACTGTTCTTATGGAGACTGCAACGAGGATCAAGCAACACAATATCTGGATTTCTTTCTTTTTTAAATGTATAATTGGAATTTTCACAGGGCCCTACATGGCAGATATATATTTTTCTGTTTAGCTGCTTTATTTTCAGACAGAACAGCACATCTTTCTTTGTAGTGTTCCAGTTGACCATGTTTATGAATGTTTTCCCTGAGTCCTAGAACAAGACTGGTTTATGGAACTGTGCAGTGCCGCCTCCCCACCCTCTACCACCCCATACCCGCTTTGCTTTTGAGTTTCAAGTGTTTGTATGAAACCTACATCACAACATAACTGCTTCAGAAGCCTGGCTGCCCCCTCTTCTGAAGGATTATGTTTCTTATAGTCTCTTATTTATGGATTATTATCAACTAGAAAGCTTTGTCATTTTATAATATCCCCAGGAAAAAAGCCCCTTATAACTGGAAGCAACAGGAAGTACCAAGATAATACCTGATGTGTAGTATCGTTTTGTTTCCTTTCTATTCCATAGATGACAAAGGCCTTGCTATCAAAGTACAGAAAAGGGATGACAGAGGAAGGTGGGCCTGGGGTTGGCAAAGTTTATTATTATTATTATTGTTGTTTTTGAGACAGGGTCTGCTCCTTTACCCTGGTTGGAGTGCAGTGGCACAATCATGGCTCACTGTGGCCTCAATAACCCAGGCTTAAGTGATTCTCCTGCCTCAGCCTCTCAAGTAGCTGGAACCATAGGTGCACACCACTATGCCAGGCTAAGTTTTGTATTTTTTCGTAGAGAAGGAGTTTCCCTATGTTGCCCAGCCTGGTCTTGAACTCCTGGGCTCAAGTATTCTGCCACCTCCGCTTCCCAAAGTGCTGGGATTATAGGCATGCGCCACCATGCCCGACCAGGAGGTCTTTGTAGAAAACTCTGGATTCCTTTTTCTGGGAAGTATCTTCCTCTTACTAATGGAAAAACGTTTAATCTTATGTACATAAAATTTCACATTGCAGAAAGTATATTTTACTTGAATAATGAAATTTTTTGTGACTACAAAATAAATTAATTTTGGCTAACACTTTATTAAAAATAATTATGGGCCAGGTGTGGTGGTTCACACCTGTACTCCCAGCACTTTGAGAGTGGGAGGACCTCTTGAGGCCAGGACTTAGAAACATAGCAAGACCCTGTCTCTGCAAAAAATTAAAAAGTTAGCTGGGTATGGTGGTGGGTGCCTGTAATCCCAGCTACTTGGGAGGCTGAAGCTACAGGATCACTTGAGCCCAGGAGTTGGAGGCTGCAGTGAGCTATGATCATGCCACTGCACTGTAGCCTGGGTGACAGAGACCTTGTGTGTTAAAAAAAAAAAAAAAATCTGAAATATTACATGAAAGGGGATTTTGTGAACATTCTATATGCTAGGTATTGTGATAAAACTGTAACCAAGTATATTGTATATAGTGTGGAATGACAGTAATACCATTATCTTTAATAGAGAAGTTTCTCCTTTCCAGTTTTAAAATTTAGGATTACTTTGGGTCAGGTCTATTCATCTTTGAAGAAAATAATTTTTTTAAAATTCCATTGTGTAATATGAAGATTTTTATATGTGAAAAATACATTAAAATCTTGATAATAAATAACTTTTAATTTTACATTTCAGGCTGGACATTTGTTGTATGAATCTTTAAGAGCACATACAGGATTCCTTGTCATATGTGGGCATGAGTCATTATAAAGTGTATTGTTAATTTGTTTGGAGGCACACCCAGTAGATGAAAAGGCTAAAAAATGTGTAATGTGTAATTAGGAAATTCTCCTTTGACTACTTAGTTACCATTATGCTTTCTTTATCACTAATTATTTCGGGTAACAGATTCAATAGGTTTACAGTAAGGATTCAAATTGTGAAGTGGAAGATTGTGTCTTTTACTGAAACCTAACTTACCATGGAATTGGAGTATAAATAGAATTTTTATAAAAGAGAAGTTTATCCTTAAAAAAGCAGTGTATACTTCAGTATAACCTCCTTGGTTACTCTGGTTTGTTTTAAAGCATTCAGCATGGTATTTGCGCTGGAGGAAGGCTTCACATAGTAGGCACTAAGTGTTCCAAGTGTTGGCCACAAGTACATCTGGTAGATTTAGAAGCATCGAGAAAATTTCCACCAAAAACTGTTTTACACTTGACCATGTTTTAGCGTTTTTAACACTGGACGTATGACCAGTTGTAACTACATTTTATAGTAAGAATGGCAACCGTTTGTCACATAATCAAGTAATTTGTTAAGCCAAAACTTTTTTAGGGAGTTACCTTCTTTATCTGTATGTATTAGAGTTTGACTAATGAAGATGTATTTTCAGCTGATAAGATCAGCTAACTATGGTGATGTACCTGATTTGCTAGGTTTTTGCTCTGCCAGGCCACCTTCTCAGAATTGTTTCGAAGGTAAAAGCCCCCAAATACTTGACATATGGCAGCTATTCTCATTTCAACACATTCTGTGCTTAAATTCCTGCAGACCAGGAAAACTTAATCTGTCATCACAAGTGGAGCTAGGGCAAACATATCTTACCTCAGACATTCAGGTTTTCCACATAAGGTGGGGTCATTTGTATAAATACATTGTACCAACAGAATCTGTTGGTTTTTTTTTTTTTTTTTTGGTTCAAAGTGACATTAGTGCAGTGATTAATCCCATTTTAGAATCTTTGTTCAGCATGATTGAAGTTTAATGTTTTTGCTAGGAAAAATTATTTGGTGTTTTGATAGAGCTGTAACACCTACGATACCACCACTAGCTTCGGTTCTTGAGAGGAGACATAGTGTGCATTCTCTCAGATCTAATCCTTCAATAAATACTGCCGAAGCAGCTGTCTACCAGGAAGGGAAAGAGCACTGTACTTGCCTCAGCCTCCCGTGGACTCACTGTTCTTGTCTTGCCTATTCTGTGCCGTAATTCTTACAGCTTAACTAAAGGAGCTACCAACAACTAAACAAACAGACAAAAAAAAAAAAAAACAAAAAAAACATCAGAGTATACCTTCACAAAACAAAACAAGCAGTCTATATGGTTTTTTTGTCAGTAAGTCGGTAATGCTCGACATACCAACTTTCAGAATTACAGTAAGTCAGAGCAAAGAGAATCAGATCTGTAGCTCAGCTTGTTTATTTTTTGGTTTGCTTCTGCTGAAGTTTGTTTTCCCCAAGTCAGAATACGAGTCTTTTTGTGTTCTCTGTCTTCTCTTATTCTTCCGAGAAGTGAAGGTGGTGGGTGTACAGCCCATATTCATTTACTTTTTCTGTAGCTCATGTATCTATTATTACTGGTGGTTTCTTAGTGGAAATTTTTCTTTCACTCTCACTTGGCTTTACCTCTGAGTGCTTTCTTCTCTTGGCTGCGATTGAGCACTATAATTTGTGGCTTTCCGGAGGGGGAGCCTCGGTGGTCAGGTGGAGGAGACAGGCCACATTCCAAAAGCGGAGTGGTAGGTGTTCCAGGCAGCGCGCTGATGAAGGAGTAGGGGTGTAGGGTGAAAGTTGGCTACTAATTCAAGCCTCACCTGAGGCAGTGTTTCTCGAACAGAAAAGTGCCCTCTCTAATTAGCTGCCCCCATATGCGCTTAGATTAATGACAGCCAACCAACTTAGAAACCCCTTCCAGAGTAAGCTAGCAAAACAATTGATGTTCTGTGGACATGACTAAGAGCTAATTTTCATGTACTAAGGAATTTATAGCTCTTGTATTTGTAGTGGACTGCCTCATCACCTAAGGAAGGTAAAGTACATTTTCCATTTGAGGAGGCAGAGCTAAAACATTTTCCTCCTGTGGGTGTCTGATTAGAAAAACAAACAAACAAACAAACAAAACTCCCACTTCACTATACCTTTCCAGCAAGTCTTATCCTCTCAAAGCACTGTATAAAGCTTTGAAATTAACTGGTTCAGTGAGTAGATTATATTTTGATACTTCCTTATTTGTCCTTAAAAACATTTTTAGACTGTTGGATATAAAAGAAGATATTTATGAAAGGTTGAAACTTCATTATCATTGATTCTTTTAAAACACCCCCCCCCATAACCTGCTGTTTTCTGCATTTGAAATAGGAAGATTGTGACAAATGATTTCATTCTGAAATTGCAGTTGAATATAAAGTTTTGATGTTATAACTCTCATTCTATTCAAAGAATATAGTTTTCATTTACCTTTATATAAAAAACAGTGATAGTCATTTTTCCTCCATATTTGTACTCTGAAAGAAATATATTCTAGGCTTTCTCATCAATTAACCTGGCCTTAAATGAAATCATAGAAACAAATAATTCGCATCTTAAATATTTTTTTCAGTTCTCTAGAAAACTTTATGATTAAAAGTTGCTAAGTTAATTTCACACTTTTCCCAAGGTGTGAAATACAATTCTGTAAAGACGTTTCCATAAACAATAATTTATGCGGTCACACTGTGCAGTACTTTCAAAGTTACGTGGAAAGTGTTTCTTTTGATCTCCTCTGAAACATGTAACTAAAATAATAATACCTTTTGTGGTCTCAAATATTTCAATTTTCAGTTGTGAACTTTAAAATTCACATGAGCAAAACAAAACACTGCCTGAAAACCAGGCAGTTTTTCTTCCCTAGATGCCCAGAAACATTTTGAGCTATTCCAAACCACTGGGATCATTTGCTCTGATTTGAGATAAGCAACATAAAATAAACAAACTCTTGCCCATGTGGGAACTGGTTCTGCTGTCTCTTGTTCTAATCCTGTGAAGCCTGAATGTCTCCTCAGTATCTTTGAATGGGTCTCATTGTTTATTTATTGTGCTTTTCACAAGTGCTTGTAACTGTACGCTTGTTTTACCAATAGCTTTCTTCTAAAGTGGGTTGACATTTCAGTTAATTTTCAGTGTCCTCAATGTTTTTTCTTAAATTGGGCCAGACTGACTGGCCTGTTTAGTCAGTCTCATTCAAATTGTAGCACATAAAAATAAGGAACATTTATTAGATATTTTGAATTTGTTTTCTTCTTTAAGAAATGTCAGGTCAAGATAAATTTTTTTTCACATTCTTTAATTATTTGTGTTGTTAAATAATTGCACAGAAGTTTTAAACCTGTAGACTATCCTAGAAGTTTTAAGTTTTTACGTTAAAACCTATTAGATATGTAAATGTATAAATTTTTATTCATTTTTGAATGTACTTCTGTTTAAAATCTTAACATGAAGCGTTTAGGAAATTGTTCAAAGTCTTATCTAGATGAGCAATTTTTGAACACTTTACATAACATTCAGATTTTTATTGCATTTATTTAAAAAACATATATAAAACATTTTTCATCTGTAGGAGTAAACTAAAAATGAAACTACAGGGAATATTGTCCTTGTACTAGGAAGTAAAATTTACTGACTATAGGTCTGTATTGGCACAGAAACGGGCATCATTAGGCAAAACCCAGAAACGGGTTCCAGTACATAGTGAAACTTACTGAAATGAAGAAATGACATTTCCATTAAATAGGAAAATCATGGATTATTCAGTAAATATTATGGCGTGGCTCTCGCCAAATATAATACTATAAGGAAATTCCAAGTATAGTAATAGCACAAATAGAATCAAAAAACAAGTTAAATAAAAAGTATTAGGAGAAAACATAAGAGACTATTAGTGAAACATCCTGATGAAAGAGGCATTTGTACACATGTTAAGAAACTTTGATCGATAATGCATAATAACAGATTTGGTTGCATAAGTAAAACATTCTCATTTATAAAAGACACCATAAAGAAAGGCAAAATACTAGCAGAAAATATTTGCAACAAATATGGTGAAAAGAAGATTAATTAATATGTAGAGGGTGTCAGCACATTAATGGAACAAAAAACAGTTTTGAAAGGACATGAACATCAGACAAATTGCAAGTTTGACCAGTGAAGATATAGAAATATGTTCAACATAATGAGTGGTCATGATAATACAAATGAAAACAATAAGATGTCATTTTTATCCCATCAAATTGGCGCACTTAAGAGGACTTCGAATAGCCAGTGCTTCTAAGAATATCAGATAGTTGATATTTTTATGTACTCATGGTAAGAGTGTGAATGATAAAATGTACTTTTTCTCTCAGTGATCCTATCCCACTTCTGGGAATCCATCCTATAGAGAATACCAATACATAGAGTATGAGAATGTCTATTGTTAACAACCTATATGTTGTGAATATAAGTTAATTGTTAAAGATGTATTTTTATTTGTTAAAAATATCAGTGAAACATTTTTGGATTACATGTGGCACATTCAAACTATGGAATATGCAGCTATATTAAAATAATTGGATCACTGTACACTTGGGAAAATGTACATGATATTTTTGAAGTGAGTAAAGAAAGTAGAAGATATGTAGGTACGTATAAATATATGGTCATGTATTTCATATCATTTTGCTAAAAAAACTTACAAAAATGCGTATATTTGTATAATTTTGTGTACTTGTAGAAAAAATAAGGATGTTTCCCTAGGGTGAGCTAGTGTAGCTTGCTGGAGAGGTGGAGGTGAAATGAGTATGCATATTATGTTTGTAATTTTAAAAGTACCAGTAGAATTTTACATGTAAGTTTTGGCCATTTTCGTTTAGGGAAACTTGTTATTTTGAAATGAGTCAGAATTACACATTTTTTGGACAATGTTTTACTGAACCTAGTGATAAATATACAGAATTACAGAATCTGTCTTTTATTTCCCTTGCATTTTGACATGGACACAGTGGAGATTGAATCTCATTTTGATGATGAAAAATTTGTCTAGAGTTTTTTAAGGGAGGTATGAATTTTGAAGTGGCATGTAGCTTTGGATGATACTCAAAACTAAATTTAATGGCCACTCTCCATTTTTAAGCAAGACATACGTTCGACCCTAAAATTTCCAACTTGATTCCTGTGCTTTGTTAATAACTCTGCCTTAGAGTGATTAGGGAGTCTGAATTGCATTTACTCTTAAAAGGCAGAGGCTGAGAGCCAGAAACTTTTGTCCTCACGTTGGATTCTGTCTGGCCGACATAGGGCCAAATCACTCTTGTGGTTCTGGGACTCAGTTTCTCCCTTTCTCAATCAGAATGATGACATTGAGAATTAACTAGCTTGTATTTTTAGGTTAGTTTGAGTTCTGCATGAAAATGTGCTGTAGTCTCAGCTACTAGGGAGGCTGAGGCAGGAGAATCGCTTGCACTGGGAGGCGGAAGTTGCGGTAAGCCAGGATTGCACCATTGCACTCCAGCCTGGGCAACAATAGCAAAACTCCATCTCAAAAAAAAAAAAAAAAAAAAAAAAAAAGTGCAGTAATGGCAGCCTTAGAGATGTCATGTCATGTTCTGTTAATTGTCTTATTATTTAATGCTATAACAAACTTGTTACAGATTAACAGTCATCACTGTAATAGTGTGTTAACTTAGAAAAGTTTATCCTTGCTTTTTGAATTATATAATAAGATTCTTGTAATAATATATTGTTGCAGTTTGGTCTTTTCATAGTATTAAAGCCAGAAGGAACTTGGAAGATGAGGATGCATGAGCATTTTAAAGATGTTCAAACTGAGGTGAATTACTTATCCCTGGTTACACAGCTGGCTAGTGACGGAGCTGGTACTTCATTTGAGCAACATTCTGGGGAGTATTTCTGGCATAAACCAATTTACAAATGAGATTGCTCTAAATCTAGGGCTCTATCTACAGCATTTATACATTTTGTTTTTCATTATTACCAAATGGAATAAATATTTACAAGTATACATAGTCTCTATCAGGAAACTTTGTATCTAAAAATGTATACCCTTTTAGAAGCTGTGTAGCTTTGCATTCATTTTTAATTTTTTTCTTTCAAACAAATTTCTTTAGGATATTCTATGAACTACATTAAATGGGCCAATTTTTGCAGAAAACAAATATAAATAATATTTACTTATTTGCATGTTTTATTTTAATTAGATCATTAGTAATTTCTTTTGACTGGGATTTTTTATTTATTTATTTATTTATTTTTTGAGACGGAGTCTCGCTCTGTCGCCCAGGCTGGAGTGCAGTGGCGCAATCTCGGCTCACTGCAAGCTCCGCCTCCCAGGTTCACGCCATTCTCCTGCCTCAGCCTCCCGAGTAGCTGGGACTACAGGCGCCCACCACTGCGCCCGGCTAATTTTTTCTATTTTTAGTAGAGACGGGGTTTCACCATGGTCTCGATCTCGTGACCTTGTGATCCGCCCGCCTCGGCCTCCCAAAGTGCTGGGATTACAGGCGTGAGCCACTGTAATTTTAAAATTTTAAAATTTTATATATACATATATATACACACACACGCACACATATATATATATATAAATATGGTGCTATATAATACTGCTTTAAAAGCTGGGCGTGGTGGTTCACACCTGTAATCCCAGCACTTTGGGAGGCTGAGGGGGGTGGATCACGAGGTCAGGAGCTAAGACCAGCCTGGCCAACATAATAAAACCCCATCTCTACTCAATATACAAAAATTAATCAGGTGTGGTGGCACATGCCTGTAGTCCTAGCTACTCTGGAGGCTGAGGCAGGAGAATGTCTTGAACTTGGGAGGCGGAGGTTGGGGTAAACTGAGATTGCGTCACTGCACTTCAGCCTGGGAGACAGAGCAAGATTCCGTCTCAAAAAAAAAATTATATATATAATATAATATATATTATATATTATATATAAATTTAATACATACATTATATATAAATTTAATGTATATAATGGTTAAAATTAGTTGTATCAAGGATTGTCAATTGAATTGGGTGATTCATAACACAATTTCATTGGAAATGTTTGAGTGGGGAGGGACTAATATTTAGCAGATAGTATGTTATTTGACATTAAATGAATTGAATTTTGTAGTTTCAGTAAACACATGTGAATCTTGGACATTTGAAGACATGAATGCTAGCTTTATATGTCAGTGTCTGTGTATATGTATATTTATATAAATGAGTCATTTTGTATACAAATGTATGCATTTATGTAAATTTGTAAATGTAAGTATAAACATGTTTACTGTCTTAGTGTTTGAGATGATTCCATTTGTGGTGAATGATGGTGACTTTTGTTTTAAGGATGTTTGAAATTGTTTAAAGTAAAATCCTGTTCATAAATCTAAGGATTGAGATCATTTTAGATGAATATTTTTCCCTTTTCATTATTATTTTTTGGTGTCTTCCAAAATATTTATAAATAGTGATAGAAACAATGATGTTTTTTGTATGGAGAGAACTCAGAATTATTTAGAGATATTATTATTTTGGGGGAGGCAGATATACAGTACAATCCAGAATGATATTTAGGACCACTATATGAAATATTACATGGCAGAGCCTCGCTCTGTTGCCCAGGCTGGAGTCTAGTGGTGCAGTCTTGGCTCAGTGCAACCTCTGCCTCCTGGCAGAGTGATTCTCGTGCCCCAGCCTCTCAGGTAGCTGAAACTGCAGGCGTGTGTCACCATGCCTAGCTATTTTTTTTTTTTTTTTTTTTTTTGTATTTTTTGGTAGAGACGGGGTTTCACCTTGTTGGCCAGGTTGGTCTTGAACTCCTGGCCTCAAGTGATCCACGTGCCTCGGCCTCCCGAAGTGCTGGGATTACAGGCATGAACCACCGTGCCTGGCTGGCAAAAAGGGATTTTAAAATTAATTTAAAATATTAAAACAAAAATGGTTTTATTACTGTGGTGATATTGATGGCGTTGCACTGGTAGGTTGCCCAGGGTTTATGTTTTTGATGTGATCTTTGTCCTCTATGTGTTAGGAATACCCAAACCAAGATGTGTGACTGCCAATTTTTGATCCTAATAGCTTTTCTGACTAAACTTGTTTTATAGCTACTATGATCAACATCTTCTGGATACAAAGTGTTTATATGGGTAGCTTGACTTGACAGATTGAAATATTTAATGAGTGGACGTTGACCTTACTAATTTGTATCTGTTAAGTGAAGTTGGTAATATTGTAGCTTATTTGTCTTATTTGTGGTATGACCCTATTTGTAGTATGAGCCAAATTATTTGTCTCTCTGAAATAGCAGTGTATTAGTCTGTTATCTGCTTATTTACTTTACTTCCTCCACCCCACCTTTTTAGTAGACTTATGTTTCTGGGAAGCAGAGGCTATTATCTCTTTTTAATTTTAAAAGTTTTTTATGCTTTTAAGAGATTATTATCTTGATCACCTTTGCAAATTCAGTGCCAAGCGTGAAGCTGGGTACGCATTGAAAAAAAGTGTGTTCAAAGAATGCCTTTTAAAGTAGCTGTAAGACTGTATGGCATGCTGGTCCTTGATGATCTAGGGCAGACAGTGGTGGAAAAATGGTGTATGCTTATGACCTGATGAAAATAAGTTAGACATTTTATAATGAAAATTATGAATTTATTTACTCATCTTCAATTCCTGAGGCTCTGTACGTGTTCGGTACAATGGGGGTATTTAAAAAGACAAGTGTCTGGGTTTTAGCATTCCAAAGAGATAGAGGACAAAACTGTAAAATTCTTTTTTTTAATATTTATTTCTTATAGATAAATACATATATACACATAGCAGTCATGTGCTGCATAACCATGAATCAGTTAGTGACAGACCCCATATAGAACAGGGTCCCATCTGATTAGAATAGAGTATATTTGAGCCAGGCATGATGGCTCATGCCTATAATCCCAGTTACTTGGCAGGCTGAGGTGAGAGGATTGTTCAAGACCAGCCTGGGCAACATAGTGAGACCCTGTCTCTAAACAAGAAAAACAAAAAACAAATAAACAAAAACCTTCTGTCATTGTCTGGCTTCCAAGTCTTCAGTGTTTTTTCACTGATCTCAGAACAAAGACTGCAGGACTAATGGGGTCCTCAAGTCTTGCATCTGTAGCCTGGAACACTCTAATAGGCTGAATGCAGTGGCTTATACCTGTAATTCCAGGACTTTGGGAGGCTGAGACAGGAGGATCACTTGAGGCCAGGAGTCCAAGACCAACCTGGGCAACATAGCAAGACCCCGTTCTCTACCCCCCCCCCCCCACACACACACACAGGAAACCCGATATATGGCACTTGATATTGACATTGCAGATCAATTAAGAGAAATTATTGATATTCAGCAGTGGTGCTGGGACATTTAGTTTTTCCATATGGAAAAAATAAATACATATATACCATCTAGGTTTGTGCAAGCACACTCTAATGTTTGCACAATGACAAAATTGCCCAGTTACACATTTCTCAGAGCATATCCCCATCATAAAGCAATGCATTAGTGGATACACACACACACACCACACACACAGACACACACACAGTTGACCCTTGAACCATTTGGGGACTTGGGGCACTGACCCCTCGTGTAGTCGAAAATTCATGCGTAACTTTTAACTCCCCGCAAACTTAACTGCTAATAGCCTACTGTTGGCTGGAAGCCTGATGGATAACATAAAGTTAATTCACATATATTGCATATATGTATTATATATACCATATTCTTACAGTAAAGTAAGCTATAGAAAAGAAAATGTTATGAAGAAAATCATTAAGGGAGAGAAAATACATTTACTATGCATTAAGTGGAAGTGGACCATTATAATCATCTTTGTTGCCTTTACATTGAGTAGGCTGAGGAGGAAGAGGAGAGATTCGTCTTGCTGTCTCAAGGGTGGCAGAGGAGGAATAGGTAGAGGAGGTGGCAGGGGAGGCATGCGTACTCTGTATAACTTAATGAAAAAAATTCATGTATAAGTGGACTTGGGAAGTTCAAACTCATGTTGTTAAAGGGTCAACTGTAATATATACATATATATATATATATATGCATATGTCCTTGCTAGGTATAGGTATTGTTAGTTAGATGTCTTTACATCAAGATTTCTTTGTCTTAGACCAGTTTAAAAGGAAATATGAGGCTTTGGGGTCCTGAATGACTTTGGGCTACATCTTAGGGACTCTTGAGTCTATCTGAGGGTACATCTTTCTGTAATGCTGGCATAAGGAGCTATGAGACCCATTAGCTTGTTCTGATCCTAGGATATACATATAGGAGAAATACTATAATCCTAGGTCTTTGGAACTGAGAGGAATCTCTGGAGTCACTTATTGGAATTGCCTGTTCCCGCTGAGAAAGCACAGTGAGGATTTTCCAGGGTACACAAATATGAGGAGTCAGTTTAAAATCTGATTCCCTGATTCCTGGTCCTATTTCTGTGTGTCAGTAGTGTGCTGTCACTCCTGATACAGTGGAGAGCAAAGTAAAAACAGCTAAACTATTCAAAAGGGACAATAACAAAACATTATAAGTCATGAACTCCCAATCAAACAGACTACCATTGTGGTTGTATTGCAACATGAGAGAAACAGTTTGCAGCAGATTTTCAGTTTAAATACATGTTTAATTTCATGTTTAAATACAAACTAAATCTCAGATTTAGGATAGGGGATCTTCATTATCCAGATGAATATTCCTGCATAAAGAAGTAAGGGAAAAGACCTGTAGAAAGCTCTGTCATGGTAGGTTATGTGCAGAATCCAATGCCAGCAGCTGGCTATATGTGTCTGGGCTGGCATGGTTGACTCTTTCCCAAGGATGGTCGTTTAGTGTGTGCCTCTTCTTGACATCCCAGGTACAATTGGCCATGATGCCTTCTGCATAGTCAAACTATATGTTTCCTAAGAGACCTTGGGCCCACTTCTGTCACCTTACATGGATCTGTTAACATTACACTGGGTAGGTTAAGCAATGACCTGTATTATGATAGCCAGTTCATGATGTCTATATAGTAATCTCTTAGGACATAGTAAATGATTATGATCATCATTAGTTTTGCCCCGTGTGTCAGGTTCTTCATTTAAACTGGAAGCTTATTCCTGTACTTACTGTGTGGTAGGCACAGTGCGAAGAGAGAATATTTGTTTTCATCTGGAATTAATCTAACTCCAAAAGAAATGATTAGAGAAGATTAGGGAAGTCCAGACAACTTGTCACTTAGCAGTCTCAATAAAAATTCATTAAAAAGAAAAAATGCTTATAAATGAGAAAGAAAGCAATATATGAATATTTCCTGTTTTATCATTATGTATTATTTTATTTGCTACTGTCTCTAAACTATGGTATTTTGATAGGGGTTTTATAAGTTCCTAGAATGATATTGTACTCAATTGTGCATATATTAAAACTTTTTAAAAGAAGCCTCTTGGTGTTTTAAATATATGTTATTTCAACATACTGCTATTTAACTTCAGAATATTTCTACAGTGGTTTGATGGCAGACTGGTGTTATAGAAGGGGCCATTAAATAAGTTAGCAGTGTTTTACTATGAGTCATTGACTAACTTCAGCTATAACCTTGAATCTCCTAACTTTTAGATGTATGACTTTTTAGTTTATCAGTTATAATCATGTATGCGTAAATGTAAACTTTTGCACATGTCTGTAATAATAAATGAACCTTTATTTTAAAAAATGGGAAACAGAAACAATCTAGTTGAAACCCTCAGGAAAGTAAGCCTGTGATAAAACCCTTAAATGAGATAACATACTCACCAGAATTAATAACAATAATAGGAACATATGAGATTCCACCTTTAAAAAGAGAATGGACATATTATAATTACCTATCTGATTATTTTTGAAAAGGTCAGCTTAAAGCAAAAAAGATGAACTGGTTTGTCAAAATATGGAGTGTAGTAAAATAGAAGTAGTTCATCTTTATTTTTCTTTAGCTTTCTTCCTGCATCTGTTAAGGAGCAGTAAAATGAACAAAAGACAGATGCTGCGAGAAATCTGGACTATGGTAGACTCTAGATGAATAATCTTAAATTTTTTCACATACAAAATACTTATACTTAGTTCTAAAAACAAACACAATAGCCTCTGAGAAATGGTTAACTTTCTGTGTTCCACTGTGAATTACATACCAATAGAAATTTAAAATGCTTTAAAGTTGGCTGTAATTGAAATCTATTGAATTTTATTTGGGAAAATTACCCCCTTTTATAAGGTTGGTAATTCTTAACAAGGTTAGGAAATTCCTTTTGCGCTACCATTTAGGAACATGTTTAAAATGCATATATATAATTCTAAGGTTAAACAGTCAATGTGACTCTCCTCTCGACACATTTTGCTTGAAAGACATGTAATATTCCTTTAGAACAAACAACAACAGCAACAACTCCAGCTTGTTTTCAAATCCGTTACAAAAGAAAGCACAGAAGGAAACATTCTTGAGGTCTTACAGTTCCAAAGAAGTTTATCTAAAGTTCATAGCTTGTTGGGTCTGGTCCATTGGAACAAAATATCTCACTCTCTAGTGTTAAACTTGCAGAATGAGTGATTTTCTTTTTAAACTTTTTACACTTTCCTCTGGGATTCCAAACCCGTTCTGAAGAGGAATCATAGGAGGGAATGGAAACATCTTTAAATTATGACAGTAGGTAATGCCTATATGGCAAAAAGTTATTTGTAAGTTTGCTAATTATCTGGTTAAATTTATTAGTGTTGACAGCTAAAAGCTGTAATTTAAACCCCCAAAAGAAAAGTTTGAAGCAAAGGAATAATACCAAAGAATTGCCAAGTCTCCATTTTGTTTCATTCTGTCTAGACGTGGTCTTAAATCATGGAGTGTAAGATTTTGAATGACAGTGTCCAGTTTTCCAAAAAGAAGTTTAAGAAAATTTTATTTAGAATTTCTTTATAGTCTTAGAACATGTATGTGCTAATTTTAGAGGTTTTCAACTTGTGTAAGCTTTATGTACAAAATAGAAAATAGATGCCCATTTTGTTAAAACTCATTTGCCCAACTATTCATAAAGATGTTGAAGCCACTAAAATGAGTGAATATACTTTCAGACCGAGCATACCAGTAGCCCTTTTTCTTAAGTAATTGCCTGTTGATACCATAGCTTTACCTTGTGTATAAAGATTACTTTAATGGACATTTTGTATTTTGAGACTCATGACTATTTAAATTATTTTAATTTTTTTTTTTTTTAGTGGTTCTCGGTGCAGGAAGCGGGTGGGTTTGGCAATATCTCTAGTCATTTTTCATTGCTACAACTAGCGAGAGAGTGTTGGTATCTAGTGAGTAAAAGCCAGAGATGCTGCCAAACATCCTACAATGCATAGAACTCCCCCCACAACAAAGAATTATCAAGCCCAAAGTGTAAATGATGCTGAGGCTGAAACCCTGTCCCAGATGGAAGGAACCTTATTTTTCTCCTCTTTGCCATATATGTTTTTTTAATCATTAAAATTCATAAAGCATACTCTCAGAATATACTAATATTAGAGACAAATATAGGCCTTAATAATATAAATGATTACATTAGGTACATGTAGGGCATGAAATTATAACATCTACTTGATACATGGTTATACAATTATAATACTGAAGTACCCCAAGGATAACAAATAGAAATTTGTTAAAACTTCATGTGTGTCGTAGAGTTACGTATTGCTGGAGCTGGAAGGAGCCTAATTTGATGGTTCCTAATTGGGTTGATGTGTTGATGAGCATCAGTGCTTCAGAATTATTTGACGAGATACCTAGTTCAAAGACGAATGCTTGGAGTCCCACGTTAATATTGGATTATGAAGGTGCAAGGTCCAAGAGTACTTTTTATAAACTCATTCATTTTGGGTAACTACAAATATAAGTGATTCTTATTATATAAGTGGTTCTTATGATCTCAGTCACCATCTCCATTCCACTTCTTCTGAGATCTGCTGTTCTATCTGTATTACATGAAGGCTTGATGTTGACATTCCTCAGTTACCATTGTTAGTGAACTAAAAAAGTGGATCATTGTTTCTTCCTTACTGCTTTGATAAGATTGCTTTTTAAATGTTGAAATACTGGTTTTCCTATCTTGATACATTCATTCTCCTTACATAATGCCTCCTGGCTGTCTTCTGCCAGGCCCAGTCCTAGTATCTGAGGATACAGATATTGTCTCTGCCCTCTTGAAGCAAAAGAGAGATAGAAGAAAAAAAAAATAAGCAAACACAGTAAAAGCAAAGCTGTAGGAGTCTTAACAAATGGGACAAAACATTGAACTACAAGTGGCCTAGCAATCACATGGTTCAGCTGAGACCCAAGAAGTTGAAGTGACTTGCCCAAATTTACCTAATTACATGGCTGTGGTGGAGATGAAAGGAGGGTGTGGGCCTCTGGATGTCTCTTCTCTCACTCCACACTAGAAGACATGCAGGTGGGGAACAGGAGCATCTTCTACGTGTGGAAAAATGTGAGGGACTGGCCCATATGTGTTATAAGACAAGTTGATACCACTGTCAAGCCTAGTGGAGGTAAGGGAAGTTGTGGGCCATTCCAAAGTCATTTGTTCACTCCACCCTTCATACTCTCATTGGAGTAGGTAAACATCAAAGAGAAGTGACCAACATTTCTTCCTTTCTTAGGACACAGCCATGACTGGGCTGGTTGGTATTCTTTTAAAGTCTGAAGAATCAAGAGTTCCTGAGCGTGTCTTCTTCCTGTCCTGGCCTCTAGGCAGCCAGTGGCTGCCCAAGATGTGTTACGGAAAAGTGAAGCATGGGAAGGCAGAAAATCGGGGATAATATTATTACCTGTGATTGAACCTGCAGGTAAAGGAGGAGAACACAAAGGGTAGGAGGATTCGAGTGGGGAAAAGGGAAGCACATGTTTTCCATGCTGCTTTCCCTTTCCTGCTGTGAACTTCAGAATGCACTTGCCCGTTGACCACATTGTGAGTGTGGATTATGATTCTAGACCAGCTTCCCAGACCCTACTTTACCAGTCATGCATTCTCTGACCATAACACTAATAGTACAGTAGTACCAAAATTTTAATTTAACATTTTGAAACAGTGGGTGAGATTTGTATAGGATGGTTAGCAAGTTGGTTTATGAAACTTTGCCTGTAAATGACCACATAGGTTTGGAAATAGAAAATAGAAATAGAAAATAGAAACATAGGTTTGGAAATAGAAAATAGAAAATCATTATGTGATCTAATACATAAGATTGTCATGTGGAAAAACAATACAAAGTAGACTGAATGTTCACCATATGAGAAAGACACTTTTTTCCCTTTTGAATCACATTAGCTTTTAAGAATCCTCAAAACTTTTTCAGGAACATGTTATGTCCACCCCAACCCCTTGTTTTTTGGTTAATTGTTGTTTGCCCTGTCTTAAGGACCAAAAGCTGTACTTAGTTCCACTTAGTTTGTCAGTCTTTTAAATTTATTTTTCTAAATTGAGAAGAGCCTGATTAAGGAGTTCTGTGGCAATAGAAAAATCTCTCTTTAATTCATTGCCAAAGCATAGAGGCTTCTGTATATAGTATTTAAAAGTAAAGCTCTAAAGTAATTATTTCCTTGGATCCTAAAAGGACTCGTGTTAGTGAAAGCAAAGTGGGACTTATTTCGACCCACTAGGAAGAGCTGATTTAGAGGCCACGTGGTGATGCCCTGGGAGAGGCGCATGTACTGCTGGTTTAGGAAGAGCTCTTCTGATAAGCTCTCAGCTGTTACAACAGATAAAACTGATAGTTTCAGAAAGCAGTGAAATTTAACTAGGACTACAGATAAACAGCATCTATGATTCTTTTCAAATGTTTGAGTACAAAACACCCATATTTTAATTTAATAAGCGATTACTGGAGACTTACTGTGTATGATATGCTAGAAATATTAGAAGCTCTAAAAGAACGATAGGACAGAGTTCTGCCCTTAAAGACCTTAGAACTTTTTAGGGAAGAGCCAGGTCCCACTCTAGGGGCTGTGTATGTGTGTTTCTGTGTGTGTGTGTGTATGTGTTTGTTTATTTTTTGAGACAAGGTCTCACTCTGTTGCCCAAGCTGGAGTGCAGTGGTGCAATCATGGGCTCACTGCAGCCTCAAACTCCCTGGGCTCAGGTGATCTTCCCACTTCAGTCTCTTGAATAACTGAGACTACAGGAGTACATCACCATGCCTGGTTAATTTTTTATTTTATTTTTGTAGAGACAGGGTTTCGCCACGTTGCACAGGTTAGTCTCAAACCCATGGGCTCAAGCAATCTGCCTCAGCCTCCTAAAAGTGTTAGGATTACAGGTGTGAGCCACTGTGACTGGCCCGTGTGTGTTATAGGACAAGTTGATACCACCATCGAGCCTAGTTGGAGGTAAGGGAAGTTGTGGGCCATTCCAAAGACATTTGTTTACTCCACCATTCACACTCTCATTGTCTCCTACGTATCACTCTGTCCAAGTAATCAGCCTGCATTTGCTATTACAGATATTCATTCAAGTATTTTCCTTCCTTTTTGAAATGTCCTTGAGAACAAGGACGTTGCCTTATTAGTCTTATTCTCAGTGTTTGTCAGTGTCTGCTAAACATTTGTTAGAGTTAATGATTGAGTGAATAAATGCATGGATTAATTCGTGAATGCTTTGTGAAAGCAATGGAGATATGGATGTGGATTGGTAGAGTGGAGGACCTTCCCTTAATTGAGGCTTGGAGTGGAGGGTAGAGGAAGTATTTCACAGCTGGAACAAGGACGTAGTGATGAGCATGCCATGTGTTGGGAAGGCAATCCTCAGATTACATAATAAATTAGAATCCATGCCAATACAGACTCCTTAGGTTGCAAGTCATAGGAAACCTAGCTCAGAGTGGATTAAATAACATCACACAGCAACTCTGACTTTTTTCAAATGAGGAATTGGCCCCTAAGATAACTCCTATTAGTGAAAGCAAAGCAGGAAATTGTTTTGACCCACATAGAAGAACTAATTTAGTTGATTTAGAGGTTCCAATTATGCCAAGTAACTGAATAGCCTAGTTAAAGGGCAAAACATCAGGTACAGTTTGCAGCAGACAATCAAATAATGTAAACAATCCTGGTTATTTTGCTCTCTTAGGTTCTGCCTTTCCTACATTGTGCTTTCCTACTTATGATGGCTTTGTTCTTAAGTAGCAAAATGATTGTAGTAGCTCCAAGCCTTGCCTGTTCACAACACCAAAATACAGTGGTGCTTGCTAGCTCCAATGTCTCTTGTATCTGAATGACTCTGATTTTATTTGCATACCTCAAAACCAATCACTGTATCCAGGGAGTTGATATGTCAGTCTGGCACCATCCCATGAGGTGGTATTCATTGATTGCCTCCAAGCCCTCTCGTAGGTGCTGGAGATGACGTTTAAGTTTCAACCACATAACTCTACCCTCACTCTGGCACTCCCTGTGTTCCTTCCTTGTTTTATTTTTCTCAATAGCATTAACTACCTTCTAACATACTATTTAACTCTTACAGTGAGTTGTCTGTCTCTCCTTGTTGGAATGTAAGCTTCATGAGGGTGTATGCATTTTTGCATTTTGATCGCTGCTCCATCCTCTGTCCAGCATATGTAGGGACTCTAAATATTTGTTTACATGAATGAAAAAATAAAGAGACAAGGTTCTTACTTTGTTAGGCTTACATTCTCATGTATTTATACTATTTAAGCAAGGAAATATTTATATTAATTAAGCAAGAAAATACCAGTTACTGATAAGTGTTGTTAAAAATAAAACAAGGTGATAGGAAAGCAAATGTGAAGGGTGGTTTAATGTGGATGGCAATTCCACCTCAGTTGTTGGGCCGTTAACAGGAGAGGAATGGGTGACCAAAGGAAATTCCTGGGACTGCACCAGAGAAAGTCAAACTGGAGATAGAGGTAACAGAAATGATCTTTCTTATAGAATGCATCTTATGACTTAATCAAACTAGAAACACAGTTATATCCTTTAAAGAAATTACTATTTTCAAGATTTTTGCTAGCTGCTGCTTGGCACGTTTTGTGAACTTTTGTTGACTTTTAACTTTATGTCAGTCATCTCTTAAAACTGTAGATCACTTTTGTCTTGCGAGGTACAATGTTGGTGTCGCACAGTCTTCATGACGTGCATGTGGATGGCACATTTCTGTTGTCAGGCTAGCTTCCTTCCTAACACTTCCTTGCACCATTCCAGCAGCATGATCTTAGGTCATGTAAGCCCATTTTATTGTTAGTCTTAAACATCTGACACACACACACACACACACACACACACACACACAGACATTTTGGGATTATAGTGATGTTGTTAAATTGAATGTATAACTGGAATCAAGTGACATTTGAATGAGACAGATTCACAGAAGTCATAGGCTCATACTCGAGGGCAGGGAGAAAATGTAAAATGAAAGATAAGTTTTAAAAAACTCATATATACATATATTATGTATAAAAAGAATCTATGAAAATGTATACACTAAATTATATATGTTTATACGTAAGAGACTGGATTTACCATCTTTGACTCATTAACTCACCTGAGAATTAATGATGAAATGATTAAATTCAGAAAGGGAGCTTTATTACATGAAGTTGCTCATTGCAGGTTTCACTGCAAAATGAGGAAGACAATTGGAAACATCCAAAAGTGTCCAAAAAGAGAATAGGGGAAATCATAGTCTACCTCAAGTGAGAGAGATTGTCTGCTAAGCCCATTCTATAAGAAGGCAGGTATAAATAAATAAGCTAGTGAATAAATAGATTACTAATTTGTGGAATACTATGGAATTCTTAGTGATTTTACAAATATGTGGAACATGTGGAGATATTATGGGCTGCCAAGTGGAAGTGCAGAATGCAAAACTATAAGCAAACCGTGATTATACCTATATGCATGTATGTATTCTGATATATAGATATGAAGGAAATGTACAAAATAAAATGTGTATTTTAGCTATAGAGTTATTTTTGTTGTAACTTCTCTTTTGAGTATATTTTAATGTAGATATACATAGTTTTAGTGAATTTGGCATTACATTTATAATGGGTTTATAAAAGATAGCAGACCAGTGTCATTTTTCTTTTTTCTAAATTGAAACCAGCAAGTAAGAGCTTGTTTTTTTCCTCCTACGCAGTTGGAGAGTGACAGATACTGTTGATGACCCTCACTTTCAGGATTTCCGTCTTGCAGCCAACTTGGGAGGAAATGTTTCAAATCAAAAAGAGGAAGGATGAAGGGACTCAAGACACTTCATTTTGTGCATGCCTGTGCGTGTGTGTGTGTGTGTGTTTTCTAGTGGGTTAATACATTGCCTCAGCTTGGATTATTTCTATCCTCAGAATGGCATATAAACATTTTTTGGGGGGGAAAAAGCTAAAATATTTATACAGCTGCTTCCTTTATTTTTTTTTAAATACACAGATAATATTTTTACTACCTCATGAACATCATCATGTCTTTGTAACTAGCATGCTAAGCTTTATTTCTCCTTTTGGTAGCACTATTTTGTTATTAATCCCTTCCGCCCTTCCTCCTTCCCTTCTGCTTTACCTCTTATCAGGCTCCTTCCACCACTCCCCTCCCCCTGCCCCTCCCTTCTCCCTTCTCCTCCGCTCTCCTTTCCTTCTTTTAAAAATTATCTGTTAATTTGTTTGAACCTAGGGTGCCTGAAAATTCAGATAACTTGAGAGTAATTAATTAATTCCACATTAATATCCCAATGAGTTTGTAATGACATGCTTGCAATTTTTTGGGGGTAGGTAACCATTAATTTTGCCTCAGTAAAATAAATGGCCTTTATGTATAAGCTAAGACTTGTAAAAAAGTAGATTAATGTCCTTCACCTGTGACTCTACAACACCAATTCATTCACTTTGGTTTTTCAGCCAGACATCTGGCCATTTTAGTGATTTATTGACTTAACTGATTAATTTGGTAGAGGAGGTTAATTTTATAGCGCCTTCAGATATAGCCTTAAGTTTCTATCACCAGGAGGTGATGGCAATCTAACCTGTTGGCCTTAGGATGTGCTTTGCCTTCCCTGGATTCCTCAGACTCCTATTTTTATATCAGATTCTACTTTGGTTGCTGGCATGACTTTAAGCTGGCAGGGCAAAGGGCTTTCTTGAAGGTGACTGTCTCCTCAACCTGTCTGACTTAAACGGTTGGGTCAAGGAAGGAAAAAAATGGTATGATGCAGCAGGAACTGGGTTGTTGAAAACTGTATTTTATTTGCATTTCTTGAGTTTGCACAGAACTTAAGTTACCAACCTTTGATTAGCAATGTAAATTTAAAGTTTGTGTTGGGCAAACTTACTGAAAAGTTCTTTAGGCACTTTCTTCACATCAATTAAAAAAAAAGAGATTAATAGAATGCTAGCTACTATTTTGTTTCCTTTTTAATGCCACATGATCCATATACCTTGGATGGCAGAAAAATAATTTTGTCCTTGTGTTAATTGAAATAGTGAGCGTCTTTCTTGTCCTGGCTGTAGATGACGGTGGGTCCTTTAAGCAGAGGACTTGGTGCTCTTGAATGGAGCAGAAGACAGGCTGCTGCTCAGGGTGTCTGAGCTTCACACTCACATGCCTGGAGTTGGACTGCGTATCTAAGGAAATTAACATGTATTGCCACTGTTTTGATCAGAGGCTTGTGTTTCTATGCTGAATATTTTCAAAACAAGCATTTTGTCAAGGAGTAAAGGTCAACATCAGTTCTCTCTAAAGGCTTTTAATTTCTATTTCTTTTGGCGATGCACTCTAAATGTATACATTAAAAGGGTTATATAAAAATGAGTGTGACTTTTTGTGTTTCTAATGCTTAAGTATGTATAATTAAAGTAATAAAAAATGTAAGATGGTGGCCAATTCAAAAATTTTAAGCTTTGCTAAAGCAAGGTAAATTAGCCAAGATATTTCTGCTAATAGCTATTTTTATTTTTTATTTTTATCTGTCAGTTACTGGGTTTCAGAAATGAAATACAGATTTGAGAATGACCTTGTTATTTAATCTTTAAATATTAAAAATTTAGTAAACATAGCCTCACATTACTGTTTAAGAGAAAAGGTATATTAATATTACACACATACTTTTTTTTTTTTCCTGTTGTGCAATCTAAAACCTGCTGGAAAGAATATATATGCTTTCCATCACAAAAAGTTAACAACTTTTAAAATCCTACAGGTTCAAGTCTCAGCTGTCGAAAACTGATCCTGGGCTGCTGCAGCTAATGTACTTTCCTGTGAGAGGCTGAACTCTGTCACAGATGACAGCCGACCCACTTACTCAGACCTTGATGAAGGACCAGGCTTCTTTTATAGGCCTTCAGATTCTCTCATGGTCTGTCATGACCAGCTGTGAATGCTGAAGCTGAATTTCTTATACTTAATTTTTTATAGCATTTGTGTCAACTATCAGTTTTGGAGGAATGGTTAAAATTCTGACACAGTGGCCTGTGAGAGTATTTTGAGTTCCATTTTGAAATGAAGGGTAGCAGATGCTATGAGTTTGGTTACAGAGCCCCTTAAAGTGTGCAAGACAGTTTTTGTTTTTTAATTAGTTGTTTGAATTTTATTAACATAATTAACTTCATAACTTCCATTTGTGAGATTCCAGGATTTTTCTACCTTCTTGGTAACTTTTCAGTGAAGTAGATGTTTCCAGGTGCAAAACTTTATGACCTAAATAATTTGTAATCCTTTCCATAGTATATGCAAGTATTTTAAAGGAGTCAGGTGTCTTAACAAAAGCCACCCAAGATTGTGGTTGGCATTTGTGTTTATTTGCCTTAACATACATATATTGACTTTAGCATATTTTCTCTAAAGCAGGGGGTCCCCTGGGCCTCTGACCTGTAGCAGGCTGTGGCCTGTTAGGAACCTGGCCACACAGGAGGTGAGTGGCGGGCCAGAGAGCATTACTGCCTGAGCTCCTCTGCCTTTTGTCAGATCAGCAGTGGCATTACATTCTCATAGGAGAACAAACCCTGTTGTGAACTGCACATGTGAGGGACCTAAGTTGGATGCTTCTTATGAGAATCTAACTAAGGCCTGATGATCTGAGGTGAAACAGTTTCATCCTGAAACCATCCGTCCACCCCTGCCTGGTATGTGAAAAAATTGTCTTCCACGAATCCGGTCCCTGGCACCACAACAGTTAGGGACCACTGCTCTAAAGTATATGTGCTTTTGCAATGCAGTTTAGGTGTAGGAGTTTATGCGGTTTTTGCCTTTTTGTTTTCAGTGTGTAAATTATCAGCCAAAACTTTTGTTGAATGACTGCAAAATCTTGGTCTGTGTTCCCTGGACCGGCTTTGTGATGATTCACACTCGTATTGATTAATGGCATGATTCATAGCAGCGGGCATTGATAAGTTCAAGAACTCCCCTTGTTGACTTTGTGGGTCATCCTTGACCCTTTTGGGAGAGGTGTTTCTCTGAGACAGGAGTAGCCAACATCCATATGTATTACAACACACACACACACACACACACACACACACACACACACACACACAGGCATTTGAAAGGGAAGGGAAACGAATTAGTGTCAATTAATTCTTTGAAATGAAATGTATATCATTGTTTCAGATGACGGGATCTGGTTTGTGTGATGTGATGTAAGAAGGGGGAACTCTTTAAGCCATACAAAAACTGGATCTTAAGTGATTTGATATGTGCAGGGGTTATAAATCTTGTACTCCATTTATTTACAGATTAGTCATATTAGATGTAAATCTATTTAGCAGGGAAAGTATAAGCAATTTATCTTTAATGGAAAGGATGGTTGGGAGGCCATAATCTCCTTTCTACTACTTCATAAGATATGATTAAAGGAAAGCAAATGAAATATAATAATTATTTACACATAATCCTTTATGTCAAAATTAATATTGCATGAATTTTGAATTCTATATTTACCTGAAAGAAACCTGTCAAATCTCTGTGCCGTGGGACGTTGCAGATTTTAATGCAGTGAGGTGTGAAACAATAGTACAGGTAGAGGGTTAGAATCGTTGTCTCCCATCAGTATTTGGGTTTGTGTTTGTGTGGTTTTCTTGCTGTTGTTAGAAACAATACGTTTCTTCAGAAGATGCCAAAAGAACTTGCTTTAGCAAGTTGACATCTATTGATGAATAAGTATGACATTTTAATCCCCATATTTTAAATGATGTTTGGTTACTATTTATTTAAAAGCAACTGAATAAAAACATCTTCAGCTATCCAGATTCCAATCTGTACAGATGACTAATCATGTGGAAGATTTGAACATAAAGGTTCTAGTGAAAAATAAAAATTAAAACAAAAAAATGTAGTTGCTCCCAGATTAGAAAGTACAGAATGTTTTCTGTGCCTTTTAGATATGGGTAACTATGACATTGAAAACAATGGTAACCATGGCAAATGCACCTTACAAAATAAATAAGTGGGGGGAAATGGGGGTGAGGAGTAGGAAGGAGTTGGTGTAGTAACAGCTTGGTGAGTAAATAAATATTTAAACTTCATTCTTTGTTACTTGTGTAATCATGAGATTTGCAGAGTTATGTTTTATATTACATTTTTAGTTGGTATATTGTTTATCTTGTGTTAAATAATCTGTTAAGCCAAATTTAAGTACTATTCAGAAACAAAAGCAAGTTACAAGCTTTGTGAGTGTTAATGTCTTGTGTGTAAAAAAACCCAGGATATTGCATTAGATATATCCTAAGGTTTTTCCAAGCTCTTAAATTCCATGATTCTGTGACCCAGGAGGTGTCCAGGAGTCCTGTGAGTAAACTTTTAAGTTTTGAAGTAACGTTAACTCCAAGACTTGAAACCCTTGAAATTGCCCAGAAATCCTATACAAGATTTTCAGAAAGTTACCATTATACTTCCTGATTACGCTTACGGATACAAATATAAAGCAAACAAAAAACAAAGACACATAAAACAAACCCTGATCCTAGCAGTTTAAGAAAAGAGGAAATTTATTAGAAGGTTCTGGGGGATCATTGTCCAGTAGAACTTTCTGTGATAAGGAAAATGTTTAGAGAATCCGAGCTATCCAGCATGGTAGTCAATAGTCATATGGGACTATTTAGCACTTGAAATATGTCTAGTTCAGCTACAAGACTGGATTTTACATTTTATTTAGTTTTAATTAATTTAAATGGAAACTTTTAGGATTTAAAGGAATCCTGGGAGTAACTGAAACATCAGTCTTGCAAAGAGTAGGAAGAAACCAGGGTGGCCATAGGGACTAAGAACTGCTTTGGAAGCAGTAGTGCTGGGTTCTTCAGAGTCATACCATGACTTAGTTATTAGTTGTACCCAACCTGGATTTATCAGATAACAATGGCATCTTGCAGGAAGAGAAAATCTGATTGTCTTTACATGGATTTGGTGTGTACCCTCCAAATCAATCAACTGTAGGTTGGGTTGCAGAATGGTTGTGTACCTGCCGGAGTGCTGACAGTTCCCAGGGAAGGAGGAAGTGGAGCCCGGCAGCAGTCTTAAGAGTGGTTTGCCACATTACTTAAAAGAAATGTATTTTTCCCTGCAAGCACTGATTTTTTCTGACTAAAATACTCGTATTTTATTCATTTACTTGTATTGCACCTGACTTATTTACCTTTTTTATTGCTAATTTAAAATAATACCAGTCTATGTTGAGTAAAATTTTACTAACCTGAGAGACTAATGATTTATAACATTGTGTAGAAGGAAATCAAAGAACATTATAGCCAAAAGCAACAATATGAGCCATGCTAGACAATGCTCTCTTTTTACAGAGAATATTGATACCAAGGCTTAGATGTTTTGCTATTTCAAGTCACAAAATTATTTGCCACATTAGGGGTAGATACTTACTTTAATCTGAACCTATGTTGTTAACCAGCTACATGTTAAAACCAAGTGTTTGAAAACCATCTTTTTGAAATTTGATGCTTTCCTGTAAATTATTATTTTCCTGTCAAGTGGTAATACTAATACTTTGTGAGAAAACTGAGTAGTGCAGATTTTGATTTTCAAGGGTTTTTTGTTTTGTTTTACATTTTTAAAGCACAAAGAAAGAGCTTTGAGAATGTGTTAATTGTGTTATGTGAACCTGTAAAATTAACCTAATGTAAATGACGAATTAATGGGTGCACCACACCAACATGGCACATGTATACATATGTAACAAACCTGCACGTTGTACACATGTACCCTAGAACTTAAAGTATAATAAAAATAATTAACTCTTATTATTTAATACATTTGAACCAGATAATGCTTGACCCAGATAAGTGAAGGATAGATAGAAAGGAAAGGCATTCACTTAAAATGACTGCTTATTTTATCAAAGTTAGATTTCAAATTAGAGTTGGATGAGCTGTTTTAAATGTCCATGCTAAATGTGTTGTGGACCGCCCCGGAAACAGGTTTTCCTCCTCTGTGTAAATCAGCCATGTTTCTGTGGTGTGAGGTGGGTGGGAGCCTTGCTTTACTTCCTGCATCTCAGCAGGCTCAGGAAGGGAAGCTTGCTAGGTGTTAAAGCACCCACATGCATTATGTTAAGTTAATTCTACCCCAGTCTTTGGACATCTATTGACAATAGTATCATTTGGGTTGCAAAATCAACAAGTTAATAGACCAAGAAAGAAATGGGGAAGAACGCAGAATGAGTGTGAGTCAGACACTACCTTGACACGGGAAGGCAGGACTAGAAGCCCTGAGATTGGTCAGATCCAAGAAATATGCTGACTGCACTGTCATTTAAAACAGGCCACTGGGAATTCGGGACCTGATTGTCCATGTCTTACTAGCTTAAAGCAGTCTTCTGGGAAGAGGTCTGGACCTGTATGTAACATGAATTCTAGTGAGGTCTCTCCATCACATTTCACTCATCTAATCTCCTTTGTCATTCTTCTGGTTTTCATGGATAGGATAGAAAAACTGTAGTTTTTTTTCTGTTGCCACTTAGCTCTTGGCTGCAGGGGCTGCTAGGTGGGTGTGAAGTGGTTATCAAGACTGTTAAAAACACTTCTCCTCAAAATTGGCCTTAGCAGTTAAGCCAGATTTAAAATGATTTTGGTAGTGGATTATCTAAGCTCATATAGAATAACTGTAAGTCACTTTCAAACTTGCCATAAATGAGAAGATAATGTGTTCTCATTCTCTGGACTAGCTTTTCCCAGGAAAAGGTCTGGGGTGGAGGGATATCAAATATCAATTTTTGTAGATATGGAAGGCTCCATGAATGTGCACTTATAGGCCCTCTGAGGTCTAACTGAATGTATGTTGAATGCAAATTCTTCTGTTTTCCTCCCCAGGTTTATCATTTGGGAACTAGTACAGGAAGAAAGATCCTCAATAACTAGCAAGTCTGTCTTTGTTACATGTAGACAAGCATTTTGATTAATTTAGGGAGGATGCTTTTTTCACTATGTAAAATTAAAGTGAAATTATGGAAGAACCTAGTTTGTTTTCTTACTTGAGTTGGATGCTGTTTAACTACTTTCTTATTACATTTGATTGACTTACTTGAGTTGCATGCTGAATGTTTAACCACTTTCTCATTACATTTGATTTACTTAAAAACCATCTGTATCATAACCTAAATAACTTAAAAATTTCAGAAAGTTGTGGCAAATGTTTTGATACATTCTCATTCATAGCCAACTCAATTATCTATATTTTTTTATACAAATCACATTATACTGTAATCCATACACATTAAATTTCACTTAAACCAAAGAAGAACCAAGGCTTCTTTACTGGATCTCACCCCCTTACCTATTTAAGAGCATTGCCCCAGCAAGTCCTCTTTTCTGCATCAGCATTTTCTACTGTTTGTTGGATCATACTCATTAGCAGAAGATGCCATAGTTTTTACTGTCTTGAAATAATAAACCTTCTCATGAGCCCTTGTTCTTATCCAGCTACTGCTGCACTTCTCTTCAGATCAGAACTCTCCAAAAGAGTTATCTGCGTTCACTGTCTCAAATTGCTCTTCTCCTGTTCTTCCTTGAACCCTCTCCAAAGCTTTTCCTCCTTCACTGCTTCAGAGCCTGCTTTTGTCAAAGTCTCCAATAACTTCAGTGTTGTCAAGTCTAATAGCAGGCTCATCTGATTTGACTTGGCATAGCATTTAACACAACTGATCACACTGTCTCTCCTGGAACACATTCTTCGCTGGAGTACTTGGACATCACATGCCCTTGGTTCTCCTCCTGCATCATAGGCTGTTCACTCTCAGTCATTTTCTCCCCCCTATTTCTTCATTTCTTCATCCTCTAACCATTTAACCACTGGGATGCCCCCTTCTCTTTTCTATATAATGCACTTGTGGAGTGAGCTCAAGCATTCTTCTTTCATGTATGACACTGATGGTTTCCAGTTTTTTTTTTTTTTTTTTTGAGACGGAGTCTGGCTCTGTCACCCAGGCTGGAGTGCAGTGAGGTGATCTTGACTCACTGCAACCTCCGCCTCCTGGGTTCAAGTGATTCTCCAGCTTCAGCTTCCCAAGTAGCTGGAACTACAGGTCCATGCCACCACGCCTGGCTAATTTTTGTATTTTTAGTAGAGATGGGACTTCGCCATGTTGGCCAGGTTGGTCCTGAACTCCTGACCTCAGGTGATCCACCCGCCTCAGCCTCCTACAGTGCTGGGATTACAGGCGTGAGCCACCGCACCCGGTTCGTTTCCAGTTTTTTATTTACAGTTTGGATCTTTCCTCAGTGCCTCTAGTCTCATATATACAAATACCTGCTTAACACTTTCACTTGCCTGTCTAAATTAACTTGTCCACTCTCAGACTCTTGCTTTTCCTTGTTCTTTCTGACCAGTAACAGTGGCCTTCTTGATATTTATTTAAAAAAGAAAACAGATTCACAGCTCAAGGTTTTTATATTTGCTATTACCTCTGTTTGCTTTTCTCCCAGATAACCACATGGCTTATCTCCCCACCTCCTCAAATATCACTATTCTCAGTCCAGCTACTGTTTCTTCTTAATTTTCTCTCTAATGCTTATTTGACATGCCGTACATTTGTCTCTTTAGTGCTTTACATTCCAAGAATATATGCTCTAAGAGGGCAGTGACTTTTGTCCATTTTATTCACGAATGTATTCTCATTTCTTACTATAGTGCCTGGTCCATAGTAAGTGCTCAGTTAATATACATTGAGGGAAAAGACTACAAGAATATTACTACCATGATGATGTTACAGTTGATTTTAGTTCCAGGAACTGAAAATGTGAAGTGCTTCAGTCAGTTTCTCCTTTGAAACTTCACTTTAGATAACTTACTTCTTTAGGGAGAACAGCAGCCCCTTATTCTTAAAGGAAGATTGCCATTCTGTGCCTTTTTCTTCTGTAGCCATCTCTGAGTAAATTGCTCATTCTAGCTTCTTCTTGGAATGAGTCTGTTCTCTGAACTTCTCTTGGCTCTTTCCTCTTTCAGCTTGGCTTCTGTTCACGGAGCTTAGTTCTGCTTCCTGACCTCACAGAGCTTGCCCTTTTTATAGTAAAAAGCCTGTGGTGATGTCATTGGCTCAGCTGGTTTCAATCAGGCTGCTCAGTTGAAGCTGGTGAATGACTCTGCAAGTTATCTTTTGGAGGGCTATACTTATTCTGATACAAAATACACAGTTATATACAGCATTAACCATTTAGCAATTATCCCATGCGGATGAGTCATGGGAATGCTTTTTCCCACTCTTTACTAACGGAAATTCTCATCGATCATTGGCTGCCCCACAAGCACAGCAGAGTCAGGTATCTGATGTTGGTCAGCTGCTTACCGGCTCTTACTCTGCTTCTACCCCTCTAGGACCTCCTGCAGCCTTTCTCTTGCCTGTTACTTTATTCTGCTTTCTAAATATCCTTCCTTAGATCCTTAATTAAGCTACCCCAAACACTTCTGCCTTACTGTTACTCATCCATTTGCTGCTCTTGGATCACACTTTTTTTTTTTTTTTTTTTTACCTTGCCATTTGTAAAATGTAATTGAATTCTGTGTGTGGCTACTCTTTCTTTTTGAATTACAGACCTTCATCTTTACTATTAATCCTGTAACAATTGCTATTTTTGATTTTAGAACATTGTACTAACTTTTTTCAGTGAGAAGGTGATTGGTTTGTGATTTATTTTTGCTAATTTTATGCTTCTAAGTCTGATGCAAGACATTTTAATTATATTTTTTTATTTTGGAAGAGAAGGGCTTTATTGGGAAATTGCTTGGTTTTCATAAAACAAATCTGTCATATTTAAAAATGGGCCTGCATAGAATATAGTGTGTATGAAAAGTAGTGGCTACAGAATACTTGTAGTTAAAGCTCAGAAAGCT
This sequence comes from Theropithecus gelada, assembly GCF_003255815.1. Lineage (NCBI taxonomy): Eukaryota > Metazoa > Chordata > Mammalia > Primates > Cercopithecidae > Theropithecus > Theropithecus gelada. Next base: position 98,807,617 of record NC_037672.1, on the reverse strand, counting down.
TTGATAGCCAGTGGCGCAAAGGGGGCCAGATGTCCATGGGGGTGATTGTTTAAAGGGATGGTAGCGGGGTAGGGAAAATGTAAAGTGAATGTGTAGAATGAAGGGGTGCTTATGACCAGGGTGAACTTCTAATTTATTGTCTAAATCAGGATGCTTTGAAGATGAAAGTTGTAACAGACATAAGCTGGGGCTGCCCACGCACACCCTACCTATATATAACATTGCCAACACACCTCAGAATTGTGGGTAGGTCTGGGTTGGCCTTCATGTTCAGTTGCTTTTCAGGACGCCATGAAGCTAATATTCCCTGTGGTATCAACAGTCTGCTTCATAGCAGAGCAAGAGTCTCAGGAAACACAGTTTAAGAGCTCCAAGGTCAATATGGAGAGGTCTGTTTCTGAGCAGCAGCTATTTCTAAGCCACTGCACGTGGGAAGGTGGTAGAGGGAGTGATGAGGAGGGGATCAGGTATCTTTGGGGAAGTTAATGGACCTAATTCTGAGGGTTAGAGAGGGGCAAAATTTGGGGTAATGGGGCAATAGCAGAGGACTGATCAGTGACAGGTAGACTTAAGCAATCTTTAAATAATATTGAATATGTTTTAAAGACATGCTTACCTCATTATAAGCTTATAATTAAGAAACTGAATATGGCAAAGTAACTGCAGTGTTAAGTTTATTTCATAACATTGAATTTGAAAGTCATAGTTAAAATAACTCTTCTTAATTTTTTTTTTTGTACTAATGGCTTTTAAAATTTCGTTTTTTATGTTTGTTGCCAGAATTAAGAAGTGACCCTTTCTCTATATAAAGCAAATGGAGTTTTATATGCTAGATTCAGCATTGTGAACTGGGGAAAAATATCTGGTTTTATGTAGGTTTTAAGAAAAATCAGGACTGATCCTAGCAAGTTTAGGAAGGGGATTTATAAGACTGTAATATAGTCACTATCTTAGTGTTATGACTTACTGCTTTCGTTTTCATGGAAATTTCTCCTGAAGAACATTGTGAATCACTGGTATAGACAGAATTCTGAACACTCTTAGACCACTGACGAAGTAAAAAACCCTGTCTGCAGCCGACAGGGTCTGTGATTTTCCCATAGTAGGTACTTAATAAATATTGTTGACTTGATTTGGCTTAGGTTTGTCCCTGGAAAATGAAAAAGCCAATGTACATTTATAGATTGATTTAAATTTTGGTGAGCATTTTTGCCAGGCTATGTACATTTAGGGAAATAATGGCTGATATTTTTGTGTAACAGGAATTGCAGGCATGTGTGAGTTGAATATGCAAGATGGACCTCTGTGGAGACAAGAACCATTGGAAGCTTTTGCATACCATGTTATCTAAATATTCATAAGTAAATGCAAGTAGAAAAGCAATTTCTGTCAAATTAGGACATTTAAACAAATCGTGTTAACTTTGTTATTAAATTTAAAAAATGCATTTTTTGATATTTACCTAAATGAATTGGAAATGTAGGTTTACACAAAAACCCATGCACAAATGTCCACAGCAGCTTTATTTTTAATTTCCAAATAACCAAGATGTCTTTCAATAAGTGAATGGATAGATAAACTGTGGTACATCCATATGATGAGGTATTATTCAGAGATACAAAGAAATGAAGTATCAAGCCACATAGAAATGGAGAAAACTTAGATGTCAGTTGCTAAATGAAAGAAGTGAATTTGAAAAGGCTGTGTATGATTCCATCTATGTGATATTATGGAAAAGGCAAAAATATGGTGACAGTGAAAAGGCCAGTGAATCCCGGGGCAAGTGGGTGGATCTGGGGAGCAAGAGGGATGAATAGGTGGAGCACAGGGGACTTTTAGGACCTGAAAATATCCTGTATCATACCATAATGCTGGATAGATGTCATTATACATTTGTTGAAATCCATAGAATGTATAACACAAAGAATGAACCTCAATATAAACCGTGGGCTTTAGTTAATAATAACGTATCAATGCTGGCTCAGCAATTTCAACAAATATACCATACTAATGCAAGATGTTAATAATAGGGGAAACTGTGTGGGAGGTAAAGGGGTAAATGGGAACTCTGTACTTACCATTCAGTATTTTTCCTCTAAATCTAAAACTGTTCTAAACAACATATTTTATTTTAATATGGTAAACCTGCAAGGGCAAACCCTGTTTCCTGTACATGGTGGATGTCTGATAAATACATGGTACATGAATGCATGCTGGGATGAGTGAAGAAATGAATTGGGTGATAATGTATGTGAAAGTACCATGTAAACAAACACCTTACAAATGGTGGGTTGGTGGGGGGAAGCTAGTAAGAAAAAATGGAAAATAAATTATGAAAAACATTCAGTGTAAAAGTTTGAGAAGGCATAAGAGGAATTTGAACTAAAGACTGAAACTATTTTAAACTGTTTAATTTTCAGAAAACAATAATTAGTATAGTTTGTATTAAATAAATAGTTGATACCTATGCTTTCAGAGTCTGTGAATTAGACACCCTCTTGACACAAATTACTTCTCATATTAATTTGGTTTTGTTCTAGAGGCTTCGGGTCACACGTTTCAGAGGGGACCCTTCTCTAAAGGTGTTTTTTGTTTCCTTCATTGCTTAATATGGGCAGGTTTCTGCAATCTTGATACAAAACCTTGATGAGGCCAGGAGTGGTGATTCAAACCTGTAATCCTAGTGCTTTGGGAAGCTGAGGCAGGAGGATTGCTTGATGCCAGGAGTTCGGGACCAGCCTAGGCAACATAGTCAAATCTTATCTGTACAAAAAAATTAGAAAAATTAGCTGGGCATGGTGGTGCACCTTTAGTCTCAGCTATGCGGGAGGCTGAGGCAGGAGAATTTCTTGGGCTCTCGAGTTCCAGGCTGCAGTGAACTGTGATTTCCACAGTACTCCAATCTGGGCAACAGAGCTGGACCCTGTCTCAAAAAAACAAAAACAAAAACAAACAAACAAAAAACAAAGAAAACACACACAGAAAACAAAAAGCAAAAAAACATCACCACCCCAAAACAAACAAAAAAGATGTAAATGTGACCTTGCACATAACAAGCTTTCAGCCAAGAAGATTGAAAAGCAATTAAAACAAATAGAGGAATAGGTAGACTATCATTTGCTTAGTATTTTATGATTTTGAGTCTTTGAAGAAAATGTGACCTTTGTTAAGTTTTCGATAAATATGAGAATGACCTTGATTCTTTAGTTTTATCTTCAGTAATGTTAAAAGTGCAAGTATGTTGAAGTTATTTGTTGTTTTTCTCAGATAAGCCTTGTGTATTTGAAAACAATTGGGAATAATTTCTGTTAGGTAGTAGTATAATTTTCCTAGCCTTATATCTTTTATGCAGTGCTCTCAAGGAACATGGGTGGGACAAGGTTATAATACTGGCAACTGTGTTTCTTAAGGATTTGACATGAAAGAAGGTGTAACTTTCTATAGGTGATTACAGATAAGAACATAGTACTTCTCCTTGAAGAGGTCCTTTACATCCCTTGTAAGTTGGATTCCTAGGTATTTTATTCTCTTTGAAGCAAACCACTGCTCAGTGAAATCAAAGAGGACACAAACAAATGGAAGAACATACCATGCTCATGGATAGGAAGAATCAATATCGTGAAAATGGCCATACTGCCCAAGGTAATTTATAGATTCAATGCCATCCCCATCAAGCTACCAATGAGTTTCTTCACAGAATTGGAAAAAACTGCTTTAAAGTTCATATGGAACCAAAAAAGAGCCCGCATCTCCAAGACAATCCTAAGTCAAAAGAACAAAGCTGGTGGCATCACGCTACCTGACTTCAAACTATACTACAAGGCTACAGTAACCAAAACAGCATGGTACTGGTACCAAAACAGAGATATAGACCAATGGAACAGAACAGAGTCCTCAGAAATAATACCACACATCTACAGCCATCTGATCTTTGACAAACCTGAGAAAAACAAGAAATGGGGAAAGGATTCCCTATTTAATAAATGGTGCTGGGAAAATTGGCTAGCCATAAGTAGAAAGCTGAAACTGGATCCTTTCCTTACTCCTTATACGAAAATTAATTCAAGATGGATTAGAGACTTAAATGTTAGACCTAATACTATAAAAATCCTAGAGGAAAACCTAGGTAGTACCATTCAGGACATAGGCATGGGCAAAGACTTCATGTCTAAAACACCAAAAGCAACGGCAGCAAAAGCCAAAATTGACAAATGGGATCTCATTAAACTAAAGAGCTTCTGCACAGCAAAAGAAACTACCATCAGAGTGAACAGGCAACCTACAGAATGGGAGAAAATTTTTGCAATCTACTCATCTGACAAAGGGCTAATATCCAGAACCTACAAAGAACTCAAACAAATTTACAAGAAAAAAACAAACAACCCCATCAAAAAGTGGGCAAAGGATATGAACAGACATTTCTCAAAAGAAGACATTCATACAGCCAACAGACATATGAAAAAATGCTCATCATCACTGGCCATCAGAGAAATGCAAATCAAAACCACAATGAGATACCATCTCACACCAGTTAGAATGGCGATCATTCAAAAGTCAGGAAACAACAGGTGCTGGAGAGGATGTGGAGAAATAGGAACACTTTTACATTGTTGGTGGGATTGTAAACTAGTTCAACCATTATGGAAAACAGTATGGCGATTCCTCAAGGATCTAGAACTAGATGTACCATATGACCCAGCCATCCCATTACTGGGGATATACCCAAAGGATTATAAATTATGCTGCTATAAAGACACATGCACACGTATGTTTATTGCAGCACTATTCACAATAGCAAAGACTTGGAATCAACCCAAGTGTCCATCAGTGACAGATTGGATTAAGAAAATGTGGCACATATACACCATGGAATACTATGCAGCCATAAAAAAGGATGAGTTTGCGTCCTTTGTAGGGACATGGATGCAGCTGGAAACCATCATTCTTAGCAAACTATCACAAGAACAGAAAACCAAACACCGCATGTTCTCACTCATAGGTGGGAACTGAACAATGAGATCACTTGGACTCAGGAAGGGGAACATCACACACCGGGGCCTATCATGGGGAGGGGGGAGGGGGGAGGGATTGCATTGGGAGTTATACCTGATGTAAATGACGAGTTGATGGGTGCAGTAGACCAACATGGCACAAGTATACATATGTAACAAACCTGCACGTTATGCACATGTACCCTACAACTTAAAGTATAATAATAATAAATAAATAAATAAATTAAAAAAAAAAAAAAAAGAATTTGTAGAGAATCCTAAAAATATGTCTTTTGTATGCAGTCCAGATTCAAAGGAATTAAAGATAATGATTATTTTTAATGCAAAAAAAAAAAAAAAAAAGAACATAGTACTGTGAGAGTACATAGGAAAGGTGCTTACCTGCAGCCCTGAGGATCAGTGAAGGTGCTTTATGAGAAGTGACAAGTGAACCAGGACCTGAGATATGGGTGGCAGTTAACGAAATAAGTTAGTGAGAGAAGGGATGTGAAAGTAAAGGAATAGTCACTGCAGAAGCTTGGAGTCAGGGCTGCAGAGAGTTTAGAGATCAGAAAGATGTTCTTCGTGGCCAGAATATATACCGTTACGTGTGAGGTTTATGAGGAAAAAATGAGGCTAATGAGGAAGTAGGGTGAGTGAAAGACTTTCAGCCATGTTAAATAATTAACTTGTGGAGCCCGGTCACTGAAAATGATTCAGTTTCATTTTTGAACTTTTGAACATTTTGTGATTAATAAAAAAGACATCAATTATTGCTTATTAAAGGCTTTCAATGCTATTATTCACACAGTTTATCTCATATGAATTGTTTTATTGCTTAAAGTGTCTTGGATTATAAGAAGGCACCTGTTAGGTTTGTATTGATCTAAATGTAATTTCACTTTAGCTTGATTATTGCTATTTATGAAATTAAACATCAAATGAGTTACATATACTAGATTTGTGGGAAGGAAGGCTTTCTTTAAAGGCGGAATAAACTCCCAAAGATTTTACTAATGTGGACAACATGTCTTTTTTTTTTTTCTACAGAAATGAAAAAAATATGTAATCCATGATTTTCATACCATAATACGGTACATAGAAGAAGAGATTTTTGTTAAAAAGAAGGGGAGTATTTGTGAACTCTGGAAGAATCTCATGTTGACGAAGAAATTGTGAAATCAGAATGTAGTGTGGGTTTAGTATTTTCTGTACAGAATATGTTTGCCCTATATTACTAAATAATTCACAGATCTTTGATCTGATTAATTGAAATAAAATAATTGAAGATTTGTTAATTTTGGATGTTGTAGCCAATTAACAGCTGAAATATCCTTCAACACTAATTGAGTAAAGACAAAGTAATTTGAGACGTGAACATATTTTCTCATCTATGTTATGTTCTTCTTTATGTATTTATTTTTGAGACAGAGTCTTGCTCTGTTGCCTAAGCTGGAGTGCAGTGGCGCAATCTGGAGATCTTGGCTCACTATAACCTCCGCCTCCAGGGTTCAAGCGATTCTTCCGCCTCAGCTTCCCGAGTAGCTGGGATTACAGGCACCCGCCATCATGTCCAGCAATTGTTGGTATTTCTGTAGAGACGGGGCTTCACCATGTTGGCCGGGCTGGTCTTGAACTCCTGACCTTAGGTGATCACCCGCCTTGGTCGCCCAAAGTGCTGGGATTACAGTCATGAGCCACCATGCCTGGCCAACCTTTAATCTACTCTGTGTCGTTTAAAGAGTTATTCTGCAATTTCTTTGTATAAAGATTTTTTTTTTTTTTTTTCAGGGGCCTTTTTTTTTGTTACTTAAATCAATTTTAAAGTTTAAGTTAGATATAGCCAATTGCTATTGCTTCTTGGCCCAAGATGTTTTCTTATTTCATCATTTTATTTTTATTTGCAGTGTTGACGGTTTTATTTTAGTTCTGTAGAGGAGGTGTCACTCTTGGCCATTTTTGCTTAAATAGTTCTTTTATTCTACTCTTTCGTTCATTCTGACCTTAGAGGATTTATGTATATTGAAATTTATTTTTGAAAAGTGGAGAAATAAAACTACTCATGCTTGGGATTCAGTTTCTTAAATGTAAACTGTCTTCATAAAATATGTAATTTTAAAGGCCAGGCGTGGTGGCTCACGCCTGTAATCCCAGCACTTTAGGAGGCCTAGGTGGGCAGATCACAAGGTCAGGAGTTCGAGACGAGCCTGGCCAATTTGGTGAAGCCCCGTCTCTAATAATAATGCAAAAATTAGCCGAGCATGGTGGCGTGTGCTTGTAGTCCCAGCTACTCGCGAGGCTGAGGCAGGGGAATCACTTGAACCCGGGAGGCGGAGGTTGCAGTGAGCCGAGATCGCGCCACTGCATGATCACTCAGTCACCCAGGCTGCATAGGCACTCTGTCCAGCCTGGTGACAGAGCAAGACTCCATCTTAAAGAAAAAAAAAAGTGATTTTAATTATTTTCTTTTATTAAAAATAGAATCTCAGAATGAAAAATGTGTTACTTCTTTAAGAGTAATAGAAACCATTTGGTACAGGTATTGGGAAGTTACAAAAAGATTCTTGACTTAGAAACACATACCAGTTTGTATTCTCAAAACAATTAATATATATCACACTTACATCTATTAAATCATAAATTAGAGGATCAGTAATCAAAATTTATAAAATTCTCCTCCTTTGGACTCAGGATGATCTGAAGGTCTTACAGTACTTCAGATGACCAAAAGTCAATCTGGAGAATGTTCTTTTGGAGGTCTGAAGCCAATTTAGTTTCTCTTCTGCTCCCTTCCTGTTTTAGTTTTTAGCTTTTCATTCCTACCTGGAAATAGTTTGCTCCTTGTTTGTCCCCTTTCAGCTAACTCCCTTACCCTAAGGGAAAATTTAAAAGTATTTGGGTTACAAGTTATTTCTCCATAAATAAAGTGCATGTGTATAAACAGAGTTCTCCATTTAGCAGGTTTGATATAGTCTACCCACAGAGTTTTTGTTTAATAAACACTTCCTTACTCTGTGCCAGGCACCGTTTCAAGTACTTTGTAGATATTAATGCATTTAATCTCATGAGGTAGATAACATTATTGTCCACATTTTGCATGTGAGGAGACTGCAGCACGGAGAAGTAAGTGGAGGAACTGAAATTGGAACCCGGGTCATCTGACTATATAATTTTGTGTGCTATTTCTCTGAGCATAAGAGAAAGATCAGTACTAAAGCGAAGCATGCTAATGGTCAGTAACGCTGAAAACATACTTTTCTTGGATGAATTTCTGTTGAATAGATAAGTGAATCTTGATATGATTGCCTTATTGTCCTACATATCTTGTATATTGTAGAATGAGGCATTATATCTCTGGAATTTATCCAGGCTTTGGGGGTTAACAGAATTGGGTTTAAATTCTGACTGCCACGTACTCATAATTCTTATAATTATTTATAATTCTAAGGAATGTCTTTAAATATAAAATGGAACTAGTAGTACTTCATAAGGTAGTTATGGGATAAACGAGATAGTGAATGTAGTAGGCCAAGTATATTGAAGACATTCAATAAGTGGTATGTAGTATTAAGTGCTCTAACTAGGATGATAGAAGTAGAAGTTGTATAGTGGAGGAGATAAACCTAGAAACAGTTTCATGTAATCATATTATCAGCTAAGGGTGGTAAGTGAGGTATCCATAAATGGCAAGATTACTAACCTAACCTTGAGGTGTGAGGAGTGGCGGGGTGTAAGGGAAGCCCTTTAAAGCAAATTAGGCCTAAGTAATAATAAAGAAAATTTCATTATTCCTAACTATTAAGTGAATTAAATTAATCATTATCTCGTTATAGTATGATGATTACAAATGACTAAGTAGTTAAAATGTTATATTTTAAATTTTGTTTTAAAAAGGTAAGTTGTATCAGTGAGCAACATAGACATTTATTCACCAACAGCAGTTTTGTTGTTTGTGTTTTGTGTGTGTTTAATTCTGTCCACCACATTTTTGGGCCCATCTTTTACCCTTGTGTGTAGTTTATCTTCACTATATTAGTTTATGGGGAGACCCTCCCTCTTAATAAACAGCAGGAAGCTGTCCACGTCTGGTGGTGCTGACTCATGTAGGAACAGGAAGAGGAATGATTCCTAAAGATGGGAGGGGAAGGGGCATGAACCTCTTCCTTCCCCTAAAGAGACAAATTCGGGAGAGAATTATGAAGCAGTTTATGTGACGGATAAGTAAGCCATAAGTTAAAATTTTTTCTCCTTAATTAGTGCTTTTTCATTTGTGCTTTATTCTTAGTCTACTGGCTTACCCATGAGAAAGCAATTCCTAATGCCCACTGCCTTTTAAATTTATGTTTGCTTTCTCTGATTAGAAGATTAAAGAGAAATATCATGTTTACACTTACAGTCAGTATTAGCTTCTCTTTGTAACTGGTGGTATGCAGGTGGGAAAATGGATAACTAGCACTTAACAGTGATGGTTGGCACTAATCAGTTCTTATTGGTTGAACAGAAAGAATTACTGAAAGGATTTTAGCTAGATAAGATATAACTTACAGGCTAAATGCATAAATTGTTATTATGTGTCATGAGTTTATTGTTGACTGAAAGCTGCTTTTTTAATTATCAAGTTTTGGAGAACATGTAGGATCCTGTAAAGAGAAATCCAGAAGATTTGAGAAGATAGGTGGGAGTGCTGTTATTTGCAGAATAGTTTCTGTGTGTGATGTGAACTTTCTGAGAGACCTTGAGGAGAGGCAGGAAGTGAACATAGGTGAAGTGACTGGCTGAGGTGGGAGGATTGCTTGAGCCCAGGAGTTTGAATCTGCACTCTACCCTTGGGTGATATAGCAAGACCCTGTCTCAAATATATATAACAGAGGTCTAACTAAAAATTATTAGAATTGATTTTTACATGTAGTTTATGGAACAATTCTTAAAAATTCATAAAGTCACACTGTATTTAATCTACTTTGGGGTTCAAATGTGCCAAAAGGACTTTTAGACAATGATTTTTTGGAATGTAAAAGATACCATAATTAAAAATGACTCTTATTGAATTGTTAAGCCTTATGTATCAAGGACTTCACTATCCCACCTGTAAATTAAGAAATTAAAACCATTCAGATTAAAGAAAGCAAGTATAAAGGAAGTTGGATGGACCCTTTTTGCCAATATGCAGATGTATCATTTCTAGAAGATGTACTTTAATTATAACCATTTAATAGACCAAGACTGTCTACTTGCAAACCACTTTTGGTATCTAATTTCTTGCAGCACAGTACATCTCAAATAATTGGTAGGCAATTGTTTTGTGTCTTTAAACATATTTTTAGGAACGTACGGTATTATGCAGTGAGCTCTCCTTTCCTTTGAATCTGGGAGGTGGAAGGAAGCTTAGTTTGAATGAACTTATCTAATACCTGACATTGAACATCCCTGTATGTCTTTTGATAGAGCAATAGATTGAGACACATATTTACAACAAATGATAAAGTTTTTATTGGTTGTGAAGGTGCTATGCACACATATGAATGACCTGTCATGGATCTCACTGATACTTCCTTTTTATGCAGTAGCTATAGCCACTTTAAAAGACACAGATGTTATATAGTAAAAATACTACAAACTCAGAACCTCTTAAAACAATTTTTTGCCTCTTGCAAATTACTGTCTTTATGCAGTATTCCTCAAAGATCTTGTTTGCAGTGAAGCATCCTTTGAAGTATGTGAAATGTATTTTTCATTACCATCTCACACGTTATGTGCCCTTAATTCCATTTGTAGGAACTCCTTCTAACATTTAATGAAATCCTCAGCAGCCAACTCTATGCCACTGAGATTACCATGGGCTAACCAAAATTTTATGAAATGTTCACATGTTCCTGGAAAAACCAATGAGTAACTTAGAGAGACTGGTAAAGTAAAGGCCTGACTTCTACTGATGTTGCATTTCTGTAGTACTGCCATATTTGGACACTTACCTTACAAATACTTGTATGTTGTCTTCTTCATGATGTTCATGTTGAGGTGCTTAATTATGCCAGCAGTGTACTTTGTGTTTCACAGCTATGAAACAAAATATTCCAACAAATATTTAATGAGTGCCTGTTAATACCAAGAAGTTTTCCAGGTTCTGGGGATATATAGCAGTTAAAACACACACACACACACACACACACACTCACACGAGTTCCTTGTTTGTATGGAGCTTATGTTCATTTCTGTGCATTGTAAGAGAAGACAAAACCAAATAGAATTCTATCCCTATTTTCGTGGATGGGTATAACAATTTAATATTGTTTACTTGTATTCTAGAATATAAGTCAGAGAGAATTAGATTTAAAAAGATGGTTTGGGGGCCATAGAGTTCAAAGCCTTGTGTAATGAACTAGGAAGGTTGCATTTCATTCACTTGCGAATGTGGAGCTAACAAGGATTGAGTGAATATTTTGAGGAGGACAGTGGCATGATTGTTGCCAGGCTTCTGGAAGGATGATTCTTCCATGAGGGTATATGGTGAATTATAGTCTGAATTGTAAATAAAGAGTGGTTAAAATTAAGTCTGGCAAGATTTATTATAGCCTGTCTTAGACGATGGATAAATCCAAAGGTGGATAGATCAGTTAGGAAAGTATCACAATATTGTAAGTTGAAGTAATAATCACCCAAACAAATATTCTGGCACCAAGAGGTATATTTGAGACAAACAGTGGAAATATCAACTAATTAAAATATTTAGAACCTGCATGCGTAGGGTGACATAACAGGGTATGTCTTGGGTGAGTCAAGGTTTCTAGCTTGCAGTGGAAGGAGTAGTGGGCTTGTGGACAAATACAGATGTTAGTCTTTGGGAGAGCACTTTAAGCGAAGTAGAAATGGCTTAATAAGTATACTTGCAGATGAGGTAGTGGGTAGGAAGTGAGGAATTAGAGCCAGCTGGGGCAATCATCATTTTTAAGACATTTTTATGGAAGAGGAAACAATCACAAAGGTATTGTGTTGAGGTGGGAGCAGGAGCAGGGAGAAGGTTTATCTTTGTTTTTGTCTTCTCCCACCCCCTTTCCTAAGCACAGAGAATACCTGAAAAATTTTGCAGGAAGAGAGAAAGGAGCCAGCCCACAGGGAGAATCTGCAAATGAAAGAGAAATATGGTGCATAATTGATATAAAAATGGACTAGAGTTGGCAGTGAGTCACTTTCATGAAAAACGAGTGGAAGATTTGCTTTGGTAGAGAGGGTGGTATGTTTAAAACTCAGAGAAAGGCATGAAAGAAGAGGGAATTGAGGAAGCAGAGGGATTCTGAGTTGGTGAGGAGGGCAGCTGTGTAATCTTACAGCAGTGGGTCTCAATCTTCTTGACAAATTTTTGAAGACAGGGAATGACATTGCTAAAAGATAACAATAAAAATGAAAAGCGCTGACTAAGTTGTTACAGTTAGACATGATAAATGAATTTTATATCTGCTCTTCTGTAATTTTCATGGCAGTTTTCTCCTGGGCTGAACAAATAGTTTATAAACTTTGGGCAGCTGATATTTAGCAGGACGTCCCATGAGCCAACTTAGTAAAAAGAATAAAATAATCAAATACCAAGACCAGTTTCAGGAACACAGCATAGACATCAAATTGTGACACTGTCTTTTGTTTTTTTTTTTTCCATATTATCTTAAGGAAGATATCTTGAGTGCACAGAAGTCTTGGACATTTGGTTCAGATATGTTACTTGTATATATGACTAATACATTCAGCCTAATGTGTTTCAGCAAGTATAAATAATATGCTATAGGGATTGTTATAGGCTGCGAATCTTCCTTAGGTTTATCTAGGTATAGAGGTGAGATAAAGTTGCAATTTTATTATCTTTAGTTCATTAGCAGTTAATACAGTGTTACTCTATGTATTGTTGACTGTCCAAGTTGTAGGTTTTTATAGTGATATTGACATATTTAGGGTACTATTCTAGAGGAAGATGGTTTTACGTATTTAAGTTGATTTCAGCATTGTGGTCCTATGGCACCATAAAAACTGTGAGGTCGGAATTCTCTTTGAAATTGTTGAAGGCCTGCAAATCACTATGTACCAGCTTAAGAATGTAATCACTGAGATGTGACAGAATTTTGCCTTCTTTTCTCAGACTTCTTTCACTGATAATTAACTAGGTGCAGGTATTTTTGCAGAAAAGAAGTAATACCTCTTTTCCATTTGCTTTATCTGAAAATTAATGAGAATTTATCAGTTTTTCTTCTTCTCCATGTTGATTTTTTTTATTGTTGTTATTATTATGTTTTTTAGAGAGTGGATCTCTCTGTGTTCCCCAGGCTGGAATGCAGTGGTACAATCATAGCTCACTGCAACCTTGAACTTCTGGACTCAAGTAATCCTGTTGCTTCAACCTCCCAAGTAGCTGGAACAACAGGCACACACGACCATGCTTGGCTAATTTTTTAATATTTCTGTAGAGATGAGGTCTCAGTATGTTGGTTAGGTATGTTGATTTTACCTCAGGCTATCAAATATATCCCTGAAAAGGAGGAAATTATTTATTTCAACTAAAAAGGTTTTAAAAGTTTAAAAACCATCTTCTTATACAAGTTAACAATAATATCAATAGTGTAAATATTAATAGTGGAGTAAATATTGGTATATAAACTGATTATAAATTCTTGCACAATACACATCTCATCTTGGACTCAATTTATTGAACATTTTTAGTAATTTTGTCAGTCTGGAGTTCACTTTTGTTAGTAGTATAAATTGCATTTTCCAGAGATAGCATATGTTAATTTTAAAATGAAGATCTGGGACAGAGAATTTGAATAGTGAAAAGAATTAATTATGTTTTTACATATGTTAAATTTTCTTTTAGAATTATCTGTTACACATCTACAGTTATATTCTGGGTAATTATTATTACTAACCCCCCCCCCAAAATTCTATTAAGTAATGAAGATTTTTTTTATGAAGCATGTTTTATAATGGAGAATTGTCATTTAAATTTTCTGTTATATCAGATTTTTTAATCTTGTCATTAGATAAAATTAGTGGAGTTTGCTCCATGTTCTTTGAGACTATTTGTAATACCTGCTTCTGATGCCCCCACATTTAAGGCTATCCTCGTTCTAGTTTCATCTGCACACTCTCTGCAGATGCAGTAGATTTTCTCATGCAACTTTTCACTCTTCCATTTACAATACTTTAGTTCCCCATTAGCTTCTAAATTAAATTAAAGACATTTAACCTCCCTTTCTGCCTCATCATTCTTTGTCCTGCTTTTCAAGACTGAAATTTTACTACATTTAGATAGTGCTTCAATTATTTGCTTTCCCATAACATGCCCTCTGCTTCCCTGTAGCCCTGTTTCTATACCTTTGTTCATCTTGACTGCCCACTCTCACCTCAGTTCTCAAAGTTATTTTTTTCTTCAAAACACATTTTGACCTTCGGAAAATATTTGTGTAGAAAATTAATTACTTCACAAGAGATGGGATTTTGAAATATTAATTGGAATATGATTGTAGATGTTATATGAATTCAAGGGTGTTAGGCAGGTATTTAATGTGAAGACCAATTTAGAGGTAGTTCAGTAGCTGAGGCATGCTGTGTAGAAGTAGTGCTGCTTATTATTCCTTTGATTAAAATCTCTTGGTGTTTTTCTTTGCTTAAATAGGGAAATCCAAGCTTCCACTCTGTTAAGTCCCCATTTGCTTCTCCATCAGGCCTACCATTGTTTTGGAGACTTTGCACATGATTTTTCATTTGCCTGGACACATTTCCCTCCACTTCTTTGTCAGATTAGGTGTCATTTCCTTTAGAGGCCATTCCTCAGATCCCCTTATCCTCTCCTGCCTCCCATCTCAGTGTAGTATGGGCTTCATGCACTTCCATTATTAAACTTGATGCTTATAGCCCTCAAAAGCAGGAGTCATAGCACAGTTTCTATACTCTAATTATTTGATTACTTGATTGTCTTTCACACTAAATAATGAGTACCTGAATTATAAGGACGTTGCAATCCCAAGTATATAACACAATTCCTAGCATATCATAGGCCCTGAAGGAATATTGGTTGGAAAGAAATCTTTATTCACATTTATGGATAATTCATACCTATTATGTGTTACATTGACTTATGAAAACCTTTGGTTCTGTGGAAATGGAATTTTATTCAATTTTTAGATGAGCCATTCATTTATCCTATATTTAATGCATATTCTGCACAGTACATGGGTTATCCACTAACATACTTTTTTCTAACACTGAAGCAATTGAGTTCCATTATCTAGAGTCCTCCCACTCAGTTTGAGGGTGTGGAAATCTGTGCATACATATTATTTCATTCCTAGGTAACTGAGGACACCCCAGGGCAGAGGCCGATTGGTAATAAGGTCTGACTTCACACCATAGCCCTATCAGTGATCTGAAAAAGACAGCTAGGAGTGGTAATCTGAAAAGGACAGCTAAGGATGTTTGTCTGTCTCATGCTCCTACAGAATTTGGCTTAAATGAAGAAAACAGTTGGTCACATTCTCTATATGAGAGAGGACAGTATCAGTAATCAATAATTACTGAGCAATTGCTACTTACTTTCTCCTTTTATACCCAGAGATACTACTGAAAAGATACTATTCTCTTCATTTTCTTTAGTGAGTGTGTTTGTGTTTGCTACACATAGCCCCTATTTTTTTATTATTATTATTACACTTTAAGTTCTAGGGTACATGTGCATAACGTGCAGGTTTGTTACACATGTATACTTGTGCCATGTTGCTGTGCTGCACCCATCAACTCGTCAGCACCCATCAACTCGTCATTTACATCAGGTATAACTCCCAATGCAATCCCTCCCCCCTCCCCCCTCCCCGTAATAGGCCCTGGTGTGTGATGTTCCCCTTCCCGAGTCCAAGTGATCTCATTGTTCAGTTCCCACCTATGAGTGGGAACATGCGGTGTTTGGTTTTCTGTTCTTCATAGCCCCTATTTTTAAATTTCACTTTCACTAGTTGAACTCAGGTTCAATTGCTAGACAAGTATGGACTGGTCTAGTATGGACTGCACTCTTATTTCTCATCCAGTCATCTCTGAGTCTGTCAATATAAAGGAATTTCTTCATGTTTATCCCAACCTTGACATTTCTTTGAGATTTCATTAGGTCATCTTTAATTATATGTTTTTAATTTTGTTCTTAATGGATAGTTGATACAGACTGAATAACACTGTGATTTTAAATCAGAAAGATTAATCAATCTACATAATACTGTAACTGATTTTTATAATTACTAGTAACCATTCTTATAATTTAGTAGTAAACATAGCTAAGACCATATCTGAATTTAATAACTTGATTGAAAAATGCATTCACTTAATAATCCTATTTATTTTTTGTACTTACGATGTAAGTTCTTATGATGTAAAATATAAATAGTAAATGTATAGAGCTATATGCAACTTTTATTCCTTTATTTTCTTCTATTGGTAATTTACTGGCTTTGCATATTTTGACAGTTAAAAAAAGAATAAGAATATGGGAACTGATGTAAGAAAATACAGAGTTTTGGTGAAAAGTAGAGGAAATAGGTGAGGTAAGAAATTGTAAAAACAGGCTGGAATTATTGATTATTATTATATCTAAGTCACTTGATAAGAAAGTAAACCTGTTGAGGTATAAATCATTTTACTTCCTCTTTGTATATGTAAAGGTAATTCTATATATAAAGGTGATTCATCCACAGGCAGTAACATGTAAATTCTATAATCCCTCTGTGTGCTGTCACAAATACATTAAAGAAACACATTTTTCTTTTTCCAGGTAGAGCGTGTGAGCTGCATTACCTTAAAGACATTTATGTTGCTTTCCGTGTTTATTCCCTTCTCTTACATGACCAGTCTTTCTCTACTTTGTAAACAAATGACCAGTGGAGTTTCTTAGATGGTTTAATTTTGTTATTTTGGGGTCAGGGTAAATTAGTTATGTTTGTTTTGAAGAGGTGTTTGTATATCTGTTGTTTATCTTGTGTGGTTTTTATTTGGGTTATCATTTGACTTTGAAATTTAGTCACTCCTTACCTTTCATTCATCTTCTCCTTCAAAATGCTGCCACAAGCAGAGAAGTGAATGAACAGAAACTCACTGTTTGTATTTATTCATGTTTCCAAGTGATTCATGTTTAGGTATCCTTTCCTTGAATCACCATTCATTAAAAGTGGTTCAGTCTTCTTTGTGCCTATCTCCTCTGATAATCTTTCTATTCTTTGGGATTCAGGTCAGTTTAATAAGAAAAACTCAAGATTAAACATCTTGAAGAAAGCAGACATGGGCTGGGTGCTATGGCTCCCTCTGGTAATCCCAGCAATTTGGGAGGCTGAGGTGGAAAGATCGCTTGAGCCCAGGAGTTTCAGACCAGCATGAGAAACAGAGTGAGACCCTGTCTCCACAAATAAATAAATCAATAAAAATAAAAAAAGGTAGCTGGGTCCCAGCCACTCAGGAGGCTGAGGCAGGAGGATTGCTTAAGCCCAGGAGGTCAAGGCTGCAGTGAGCCCTGTTTGCACCACTACTGCAGCCTGTGTGACAGAGGGAGACTCTGGAAAAGAGGCTCTACTGCATTATTTCATATGGTTAACAAATTATAACCTACAATACAACAAAATTCAGCAGAATGCTTATGGATATAGTGGTAATATAAATTTTTGGTTTCTCTCCTGAATTGTCTTTCTTTTACTCATCTAGACGAGAACTGAAGGCTGCCTCCCCCTCAGAGAGAATTGTTTGGCCTAAAAGAGATTTAAAGAGTTTGTATTAGTTTCCGTCATAGGGGATTCAGAAGATAAAATCTGACTTTCCCCTGCTACCTCCTTTAATAAGGGCATATATCACCAGAACTCTACCTTGCCTCCTCTATCCTGTCTTCCCTCATACGTGCTTTGTTTACTTTGCCTCCCCTGGCTCCTATAGGCATTTGAGTTTGTTGTCTTTTCTTGAATGATTAAATGAGATATTTGCTTAGTGATTATTTGAACTTAATAAACCATTCTGAGAAATTTAAGGTCACTGTGCAACTGGGCTTTTAGAATCTCGATTTACACTGAGACCGAGGGACAAAGATCTGCACAACAAACTGAATTTTATATGCATTTGTACATTTTGTGTTTTTCTGTATGTTAAATAGTAATTGCCTGCTGGTCTCAAAAAACTGATTCATGAAGAATGTTTCCAAAGGAAATGTTTTTCCTTCCTTTATTTTGATTTTTTCTTTTTGTTAACTTTCTTTTTCTTGCCCTGTCTTATGGTGCTGATTTTTTCTTCCTTCACATGTCTTAGAAGTCATTTCAGTTTTTGTATTAAACTAAAGATTAAAAAAAGACTCAATTCCTATTGAAATTAAAAAGTCAAAAAAATCAAATGCAACTGTGAGCTACAGTGACTTCTTATTTAGTAACAAAGTGCTGGGTCATAAAAAATAAATAAAAAGGAAGGACAGACAACAGAAACAGTTCCTGCCTTGGTGGAAAAAGACACGGGGGAAAAAGATATGAAACTGATTCATGCCTTATTTCATTTATTTGATGTAAATGAAGAACTTTATATGAAGACATATTACTTTTTATGTCTGTTTTGAAATCTAGACATAGACTTCGATATTGGGGTCAAATTGCTAATTTAAGTACTGTGAGAATCAGTGTACTAAGCTAATCTTGTGGAAAGATAGTTTGAGATGGAGACTCTTCCCAGTAATTATTATGGAGTTAAGGCACCCTTTTTACCATCTTCTCTGTCAACCTAACTGACCTGAATTTCTAATCGGGCAAAGTGAGAAGAGTGATCCGGAGAAGATAATTTGCATAGTATATGTAAATTTCTATTTCATTTATATAAAACCCTTGAATGATACCTTAATAGAAACAATATAAAATAAAGCTAATGTGGGTTAGATGATAACGTGGTTAAGTGGATTTTTTTTTTTTCCTGTGTGAACAAAAGAACCGACAATTTAATCAATAGACCCCTGTCAGTCTGGAGAGATGCTTCTAGTGGTCAGCATGGCACTTTCGTCTTTGTGTGTGCATATGGGTGGGGGTGGGGCAGGGTGTTGCATTTTCCCATTAATCATGGTAAACATAAAAAAAAAAAATATAGATGATACCAAAATGGAAATATAAAGTTGACAGTGGAAAACAATTCAGAATTTTAGTAAGTTCCCTTCACTGAAAGTAGGAAACATACACCTTGTCTGTCTTTTCTTGTGAGCCTTATTGCCCTCTATGAAGGAAGTATTAACAAAAACATTTGTTTGTTGATTAGAAGATTGAATGAGATATATCACATATTGTACAGTAACAGGGACAAAAATAGCACTGATGCCTAGACCCCACTCTTAGAAATTCTGATTTAATTTATCTGGAATGGGGTCTAAGCAGTAGTTTTTTTTTACAAGCTCTTCAGACAATTGTACTGTCCAACCAGAGTTAAAGGGTCATTGGACTAGTGAGTCCAAGATTTTCTGAGGTGGAGCAAAGATGACATATTCTCACATACTCTGCAATAGTGGCTACTGCCTAGTGACCCGTATTTGTCCTGAATTTTTTCTTGATAAGATTGAAAGCTAGAGAAAATGAAAAATGTCTCTCAAGGATATGGGATTCAAGTGTTCAGCTTAATTTTATCTTCCCAACCATGTACACACAGTACACACTGCATTGTGCGTCATAAGGTCATTCTCTTTATAGCTGCTATGGATTCTATTGGTATATTTTCAGTGTTGTTTCTCTCCAGTTGAGTGCTCTCCTGCACCTTCCTCATTCCTTTGTTTTTCTGTCTCCTCCCGTGACAGATAGCCTACAAGGGCCACAGGGTTAAACATGTGTGTAAAGCTTAATGCAAATTTTCTTCTTAGCAAAGTAGCCAGCCCACTAACTATGGGGAGTAAGGTGGTCAGGTGGATAGTTATAGCTCACATAAGCTTGATTTGCATTTTTCTGATTATTCCTAGAAGGCACACATAGAGTTGAAACTTATGGAGTATGCCATATTCCAGGAGAACAAAACCGTAAGAGTCAGGAGACCTGCATCATAGTCTCAGAGGTTTAGAGTCCACCTAACTTCATGTGTTTGAGCACCTTACTTACCTGCTTCTGTCTCATTTTCTTCTCTGCAATATGAGAAGCTCAAACTAGCCACTTCCTAAGGTTCCCTCTAGCCTTTACAATATGAAGTGCCATTTTATTTTTATTATTAGCTTAAGAGAATATAAGCATCCACTTGTTGCTAAATACTCTTTTCCCAACATAAAAAAGTAACCCAGCCAAAAACTAAATACAAATTAAAGATTTCAATAATGTAAATAATTTCATATACTTAAATTTGGGTTATTTTAATTGAAATGTGTCTTAATGATATGAATTAAGACATTACTAGTCCAGAAATATTTCAACCTTGGATGAGGGAGAAGACTGTGGGGGTTTGTATATACTCTTGTTATCAATTTCACTTAAAGTGCTTCTATCAAGTATAGATAACACTGCCTTTGATCGCCTGTTTGCAGGGTGATTATTAGTAAAATGAGGGGGAACTTGG
Source organism: Theropithecus gelada (assembly GCF_003255815.1). Lineage (NCBI taxonomy): Eukaryota > Metazoa > Chordata > Mammalia > Primates > Cercopithecidae > Theropithecus > Theropithecus gelada. Next base: position 98,787,065 of record NC_037672.1, on the reverse strand, counting down.
TGGATTCCTCTTTTTCTACTAAAGAAAAAAGAAATGTAATACAAAAACTGCTGAGGTAAAAATCGGTCTTTGTATTTACCTTAGTTCCTGGTCAATTTTTAATTCATTGAATAATTCTTAGAAAAATCTTTGAACGTATTTTTTTGTTTTTGTATAGGAAGATTAATAACCTCTCTGAATATTTCATTTAATCCTATAGAAAAATATGAGTAGTTAGAATAGATTACCTTAAATAATTCTGAGAAGAATAATCAATAATGCTTGATTATTTCTTTTGATAGCTTTTTTTTGGGGGGTGGGGGGAGGGGGGAAGTTAAAACACACATTGAATGTAATTTTTTTTTTTTTTTAAATGAGTTCTTCAGAAGAATGTGTGAGAAAACTCATGATGATTTATATATATAGTTAATTTGGGAATTTGCAGAGCTCACAGTTAATTAGATATTTCCAAACTTATATGTAAATTTCTGGTAATGCTTTGCAATGAGATCATTGATACTTTTGAAGAAAGTAAAGTTCTGTTTTTTTAAAGTGAAAATAATTATACTACATCAGTCATTTATAAAGGACAATGCTTATTATTTTTTCAGACTGATGTGCTGAAAAGAGTTACTATGTGGTGTTTGCAAATGCTTTGGAAGAAATGCAGATGTTTGGAAAATGTCTTAAAAATCTGGAAGTTGTAAACATTATGCAGCAATAATGTTACATTATGGTAGACAGAATATCTTGTTATAATTACTAAAGAGTAAAGAAATTTATATTCTGGCTCCAGATTTAAGGATTTGAGTGCTCAATGCTAGATACATTGCCTTCTTCTATGGTATTTTCTACAATACCATACCTCCAATACTGTGATTGAAAACTGACTATACTTCTATTATAATTGGTGAAGGAGTTTATCTCTGATATGCTGTAAGAGTCTCATCTCCACCATTTGTTTCAATCTTGGTCAAATGATTTAGTTAGCCAGACCTCAGCTCTTTATTTCTAGGAGGTATTAATGGTACCTACCTGATACAGCTTTATGGAAATTAAGTAAAGCAATACATATAAAGTGTTTAGCTAGAGACTGCTATATAGTAAATGCTCAATAGAAGTTAGTGATAATGTTACCTTGCTTGTGGAAGATCTTGTCAAAAAACCATTTGGTGCTTTGCCATTGGCTTGTGCTTTTCTCTGTGAAAATGATACCTCTAACCCCTTTTCTTTTGTATCCTTTCTTTTAAGATCTCATTTATTCCCAGGGACAGTGAAAGTAATTAAGAGATTTACTTTAGTGGAACTTCCTTCTAGCTTACTCCAGATAGGAGTAACCAGAAAGTAGGTGACAATGTTAATTAGAAAGATAAATTAACATCTTTTATGAGGATAATTTACCTGATAATAATTGAGAAATCATTGTGAGATTGTCAGAGGGCAGTTTATAGAATGAATTACTTTTGATGAACGAAGGTTGCTTTTTCAGGGGAAGAAGATAGTTTGGACTTATATTTTAGAGAGAGAGGGAAAGTTACAATGTTGCTGGCATTCATCGTTTAGTTAATAATTTGGCCAGTCAGGGCTGAAACAGAGCTTGCCTTTTTTGATAAAGGATCATTTAATATAAAGACTTATTTAGATGACCTATTGTCATTCTGTAGGGATCTTGGGTATTTCCATATGGACTAGAATGGTGCTAGGAAGTAAAAGATTTTCTGGGAAATCAGATATGCCATTTTAAGGAATGATTTTTATCAGGTCATTTAAATTTTGTGCTAGACTTCCAATATTTTTGTTTTGTTTTGATTATGAAGTGTTCTGTAAGACCAGAAAGGAAGCCAGCATGTTAAGAAAGTTTTAAAGTTATTATGTTTCTGATACTGCCCGTACACAGACACACACATACAAACACACAATTTCTTTGCCACCTCTGAAAATCTAAGGTAAGATTTAAATTACAGACAGTATGAAATCCTGTGATGCCAAGGTCTTATTAGAATAGCAGTTTGCACCTTTCTTGTTGATATGATTTGCCCCATCTTCAGAAGCCTGTGCAGCTGAAGATGAGTCATTAAGAGAAGCTGGAATCAGTAAAACTGCATTTTACAATAATGCTTTCTAAACTTGTCACCTAGCTAAAATTGGCTGAGGCTGAAGACAGCAGTTTCTGCCTTAAAAGGAAGGAGTAATTACTATTAACATTGGTCAGGAGCTTTCTTATGTTCGTGCCTTGACAACTCTTAGCACTTTATTAACATATGCTTTGGAAACAGGTTATGTGGATTGCACAGGTTTTAGGGGTATGAAGCTGATAAAGCGGGAGCATATTCACCATATACCAGTGTAAGGGAAGAGAGCGTGTGGCAGAAGATTCACAACTTATTTTAATTTGCCAGTCCAGATCTTCTGTTCTGATGGAAAGTCAACATCTTTTAGGATGGAGTGTGTGTGTGTGTGTGTGTGTTTTAATCCAAGGAATCTAAAACAACTTTCAGAATTTATAAATTTTCCTGAACATAATGATTTCAATGTAACACTATAAATAAATCTGGCATTATAATGATGTGCTTTATAATCCTGATAGGTTACTTTTACATAATGCCAGAAACACATTTTTTAAGCTAACACTTAGAAATATTACTTTTAGTTCCAGAAAATAAATTATCTGGTTCAAAAAAGAACAAAGTTTTGACCTGTAAGGAAATGGTGCCCACTGTGGGGACTGGTCTGTGGAGTGGAGGGCAACTGAAGTTACTGGGGTTTATTGATCTCCTTGGTGATCCTGGTCCGTGTGGCATCCAGGCTCATTGTGGATGCTTGCTGAGTGAATGAAAGAATGATTGCCCTCCTGTCAACTGGGAAAGGAAGAAAAAAAACCATGAAATTGAAAACAAAAATGTTTAGCAGTAAGATTCCTATCAGCTGGGTTCATGACCCATGTTCTGACTAGTTACCAAAATTGAATTTATCTCAAGGACACATGAGAGGAAACTGTTGGTATGTGGGGGGTGGCTGGAGAGAGATGATGATAGAGGAGGAAAGTACTTCTAGTGTGACTTTCCTCAGAGTCAAGAGAAGGAAGTCTTGCAGCAATAAAAGTATTTAAATATAAACTGAAGAACACCTCTGGTTCTCGTTTTTGGTAGATGGGGAAACCCAGAGCAGAGCTTAAGAGGTGTCATCTGCTCTCCAGATGGAGTCAGCTGACGACTCAGAAGCAGAAACCAGGTCTTCTGACTCTGGGCAAATGTTAGATGCTCCCTTTAGTAGCAGGAAGACCTGGGTTAAAATCCTGATTTGGAGTGTGGTTTTTTGGACTTTAATAGTTCGCTTGTCTGGTTTCTTCTAAAAGACATTTAATTTGCCAGATATTTAATTTCTTTTGGGAAAGGAAACTGGACTTCATTATCAAGCTCGAGAGAAGAGCCAGGCTTACCATTTCTCCTTTCTTTCTGAGTTTTAGCAAAGGAAGTCTCACTGTGGCTCTTCAGGTAAAGAGATGAGGGCACCAGGAAATGGGTGGTGGTAAAGGAGTAGTTTAGCTCAGTAGTAGGTAAACAAGAAAGAGAAAAAAATTTAAAGGAATGAAAAATTCCTCAGGAAGATTACGGTTTTGTGTTAAAGTCACATATTTCTTATGAAAGCGGAGATCATTGAATAACTCTAATTTAGATAGTATTTCCTGTTTCCACTTGGGAAGTTAGTGTCTCAAATATTGAGAGATTTGAGGGAACATATAGGTTATCCTCTTGTCCAAGAGGAAGACTCAGGTGTGGACAGTGCAGCTGTCTCTTGTCCAGCCCTTCTCTTTCCTTTTGCTTGCTAGCGGTTCATTGGCTCATCAGAAAATTTGGGCAAGTTGACCTTGAGGGATCTAGACTGTAGTTTCTTACCTCAGTGGTAATCCATTTGGATAGTTCCTTAAGAATCCTCTACAATGTCCACTTTCTTTGTGATGTTTTCCTTAGCTACTGTGTTCTGTAGTTTTTGGTCCATCAATAAGTTTATGATAATTTAGTATTTATACTTCAGATTTAGTGTTCTTGATTAAAGTCAAGACTTTTTTGGTAACTGATTTTGTATTGTTTTGGATGCTTCACTACTACTGGAATTGTGATTTTTTTGAAGAGTCATTTATGTATATATTTGTTTTTACAGCAAATAGTTTTTGGACACCTACTTATTTCAGAGATTTTTTTATGTTGCCCTGCCTCTGGACAAGTAGGGCATAATGTTAATACATTTGTTTTGAACACAGTTTCATTTGCTAACATGGTTTTAAGAGAAATTATTTTTGGTCACGTTTTGGAAATAATGATACCTTTAGAATTGTCCACATTGATGATAGAGAAACAAATGTAAAATGTTCTTGGGTATATCCTAAATACAAATAATGCATATTCAGTAACTAATGTTGTTGGGCTAAAAATAAACAAGTAGTATGTTTATGGTAAGCATGATTCCTTTCACACAGTTGTTAACATTTTCGTCATCTCTGTGTAATGTTCTGTATGTTTCATGGATCAAGAGGTACCTCATCCAACATAATAAAATTAAGTGGCACTTTATAGAGCATACTGCATGTCAGGCATTATTCTAAATATTTTACACATTGATTATTTTAATAATAAGAACAACACTATATGATACTTTTAATGTATTAATATATTAAACCAGTAATCTCTGATTTAAACACTTATAGGAGAGGTTAACACAGCCTATAAACAAATATTTGTGAACTTCAGAACAAACTGAAAGCAGGTTCCAAATGTCAAATAAAATGGCTTATAATATGTCCATTGGATTTGTCACTGAATGTGGAATTCTGAAAACAAAAAAAAATGTCTTATACATGTAGATGGAGACCTCTGTCTCCCTAATCCAGGGTGGAGGTAACTAACCAACCCATTTGTTTAATATTTTTCCTTTTGGGACATTAATATACCTTATCCTTATTAAACACCCCTTCACTAGAAGAAGACATCAAAACTAAAAGAATCAGGAGTAAACAATAACATGGAAATATTTAACATGGAAAATTAACGTGGAGCTTCGTGTATGATTTGGAAACTCAGTCTCAGAAACATTAAGTGACCCATCCAAGGTCACGTAGCAGAGCTAGAATGAGTTCCATGATAAGAAATATTAAGATTCTAATCCTACCCCTTCCCTACTTGGGCAACCCTGGGGAAGTTAATCTTTCACAGCCTCAGTTTCTTCAAGCGTAAAACACATAGCAATGATGAAACTTACTTTACAACATTAATGAGAGTGTTAAACAAAATAATATACTTGAAACTATACAGTTCAGTGCTTTGCTTCATAGATGGCAAATAATAAATGCTTATTTTCTTTTGTCCTCACCATCTCTATTAGTCTATTAGTGACTGAATCTGCTACCCTAGGAATACAACCCTAACATTACAGTGCTTCTCAGGGAACTAGAAAATCCTACTTGCAAACATTCCCAAAACACGAAGCTGTTTCATATTAGGTCTGTTGACTCCTTCCATCGTTAAAACTCTGCAACCGTCATATCTCAGTTTAACTTGATCAGACTTCTTAATAGTCATTTAAATGGAAATTTCTATTGTAGATATGGCTTATTTGTAGTACTCATACTAGTGAGCAGGCAGCCTTGCTAGCCAAATATTTGCCTTTGGAGTTGGCCAGTGATTTTGATTGCTCTACTTTTAAAGTACATGTAGTTACATTTCTAGCAGGTGGGCATTTACAATTTCTAGCAATGTTTATGTGCCATCATGCAATTAGCAACCTGTTGTAAATCATCCAGCCAGTGGTGATTTGCCAGAATGAACAATAGCTGAGATTATGCATTGCTGACTTTTCTATTGTAACCCAAAAGAAAACATCCTTTTTCCTGGTTGGTAGGAGTCTCTTCAGACATTAGATGATTTTTAAAAAGTTAACACTATAGACTCTGACTCTATTCAGAGAGCAAAATAATATAGCATTTGTATTGTGCTAATAGCAAATCTCTGTTAAGAATTCATATATGTGTACCTTTGTTACATTTTATAATACGTTTTCAATACAAATCTTGATGTAACAGGAGTGGTGAAAAGAACATCAGCACCCCTGTTCAGGGGCAGAAAAGAATATAAGTTGTTAGGCATACTGGTAATCCGCCAATTACTTTAACTATCCAGTGACCTTAGTATAGGCAAAAGAGAGAGGAAAATGATTTAAAATTATTCTGTATCATTTTTAAAAAATGGAGGAGGAAGAGAAAGGTGAGAACAGTAAAGTAGATTTGATGCTTATTTAATGCCTTCCTTGTGAAAAAGTAACAACACAGAACCAACAGTGATTATGGTAACAAAACAAACTAACAAGCTAAACATGCTTATAAGATTTTAGTACACTTTTGAACAAAGTATTTAAATGTGGCACTATAGAGAAGTGTAAGATATAAAAACAAGAGGCAATAAATGCATCTTCAATTACTTAATTTTTAAAAATTTCACTTTTACCTTCAGAGGATTAACATTAAAATAATAGGCTACTTTTATAGTTGCAGAATTTACTTACTTTTGGTTGACAATAAGATGTTAGAATTGTTTTGTTTTAAATAAAATTATTAAGAATATGATAAATGTAATAAAATATTAGGAGGGTCTGTATCTTACTTTAATTTCTATCTCTGTTGTCGCCCTTCTAGTGCACATCTTTGTATCTCATAAGTGCTAGTGAACTATTTATGTTAACCTGAAAAATGTAAAAACTGAAAACGGGAAACTGTAATTTTCACTTGCAAGTAGCACATGTAAATAACATGAAGACATTACGTCGTTTCCTTTTTACAAAGCTAACGACAACAGTAGAGTACGTCTTCTTACTGGTGAAATAAGAAATTAGGAGGTTTTTTGTAAGAGATGTTTTAGTGGAGAGGTTTCTGAATATGGATTTGCAGTGAATTAGGGCAGGGTAATTCCCGGAGAGGAGAAACAAAATTGGAAGTCACAAGGGATAGGCTTTCTCATTTCAGTGATTTTTAAATCTGTAACATTTGAAGTTTTTTGTTTCCTCAAAGAAAAAACTAAAATAAACTTTGTCCTGTGTAACTACATCTTTTTCCTGGGACTAGTGCTTCTTATGTTTATTGTATTGTCACCATAAGGCATCCTTTATTCACATACTGCTCATTTCCTGTTAATTACATGTACAAATGAGGTCCTGCCTTATGCATGGTGGAAAATAAAAAGATTAATTGGACACAGCGTTTACTTTCAAGAATGTAGTAGTTTAGGGGGAGAATCGAGCTAAGGTCATTAAATGTTGGTTGAGTGGCTGAATTAAGCAATTTATAGATAATCATAGTGACTATAGGAACAAAATTTTTCAAAGGACAAGACACAAGATTTAACATTTAGAGTAATGAGGGAAGAGTCAATTAATATTGCTTTATGGTATTAAATTTACTGACTGAAGTTGATCAGAGTCCATTTAGATAATGTTCTCTCTTTGAGCATGTCTATATGAATGATATCTGTGAACACTGTTACAGTATTGAAATGATGTGTGGGTTTATTATTCACAAAATTATTTAATTTTTATTCCTAGAGATATTGTCAACAACTATTAGCATTAGGTATTATAATGATTACCATTTTAGAGTCTGAAAACAGTGATAGAGCAATCACAAATCAATGACCCTTGCTTTTAAAAAAAATGCAATATAAACCATTTATACAGTACATAAACTGGTCCACATCTGACCAGCAAATAAACTATACACATTCTGTAACTAGCAGAATATTTCCATTAAAACGAACTTATGAATTATATCTGATAATTCTTTCATTATTCATCAAGTGCTTAATATGTATTAGCTTCTCTTGCTGAATACAGAGATCATTAGTGGACCCAGCTATATCCTCCCAGTGTTAGTACTTCAGACAGGTATGTAAACCAATACATTTTGTAAAGTTTTCTAAATTGTAACTGGAAGAACAAACTCTACTGGGACTTTGTGAGGATTAAGTCATACTGACTTGGCCTCTTTGGATATACGTCTTGAAGGATAAGATGATTTTGCTTTTGATTTTACCTGACATGAGTATAATAATAGCTGTAAAATGCCTTATTACTGTAGAATTTAAGTCTAATGATTATAAATTGAAGGTGGAAGGGGCAAAGACAGTGTACAGAGTTCAAGTGGCTTCCTGTATTGTATAATTTTATTGGTTATACTTTTTGCCACATCCCCACAGAGAAAACTGGAATCGATTTCTACTTTTCTAACGAGCATCATAAAAGAGAGGTGCTGCCTCTTCCCCTCTTTTCATCATATATTCACACGTTTCTGAGACTTAACTCGTCATTCATTAAGCCTAGAATAATGTGAATGTGGGGTAGAGCATGGAGTAAGCTCTTATTTAAGTCATGACATTATCATAATCTATCAAAATGTTAATTTAATCAGATAATCTGTAAACACAAAATTTAAAGTCTACAGGGAAAATCAGGTATGTTTAGTAAATATTTATTGAACAAATGAGGATGTTGGGATTCTTTAATAATTGGCCTACGTGATGGAGGTGAATGTTTTTATTTAGCTTTTATTTAATACGATGAAATTAAAATACATTTTATGTATCACAAATAGATTGTAACCCTCGAAGGTGCTTGGTATATGTACCAACAAATGTTGGAAGAGTTCAAGAAAGAAAGTGACTCTTAGTTTCAGTAATATCATTGTCCTTCTTTAATCTTTGATTAATGTTCTGAACTTAACTAGCTAAGAGCAGCTGGTGGAACGGTGCCAAGTTAACATTCACCATCTGCTTCTCACATGTATAATTTGTAAGAATGTGTGCTAAAATATAATATATAATAGCAGGGATATTCTATTTTGTGGTTGTTGATCAGGGAAGCTGTGCCATTTAATATAATTATATTTAAACGTGAATAACTTCATTAAATAAACATAGCAAAAACACTTTTAATGAGCAATCTCAGTATGTTGTTTTGTCTTTTACTTGGTTCTATGAAATGTTGTTGTTGTTTTTGGTGAAAAATTAGAATTTGCTCTTGGACTCTTTTAGCTTCATCAGAGTTGGTTTCACAGTTTCTTGGAGGTGTCCCTCTTTATTAGGCTTCTCAATGAGTCCTTTTCTCTGCATGGGAAGCACATGCCTTAGCAAGTAGCAAGCTCTTAGAGTCAGCAGCTGGCTAACAGCCTTGCTTCTCCACTGTTTCACTTTATCCCAAATATTAAGTGTGGGCCTCTTGGTAGACTGAAACTGATATGAGAGCAACTGTCTATCAGATAAGAGAGACAGTTAAGAAGTACTTCAAAGGAGGGAAGAAGACAAGAGACAAAAGTAGTTGGGCCTCTGAGCCAGGCTGCAAATGTATAAAGAAGTTAATACCAGCAATAATTTGCTTATACTTTTAAGTATAAGCAAAGCAGGGTTATACCTGGACCTATGTGTGGTGAGTATATGGTCTTCAGAGGATCTGGAAACTCTAAAATTCCATGCAATATTTTTGTGTATAGATGCACATAGTTAAAAACCATTACCGTGGAGTTGTAAATGTGTGCAGAAGGGTTTTCTCCCAGGCTCCTTCTTTCACCTGTTTCACAGTGGTATGCCTTAGTTTTAGTTAAGGTTTTTTTTTTTTTTTTTTTTTACCAACTGGGGGAAAAATAACATATAAATCAGAAAAAAAGATAACACACGATGATGATGTTATTTTAATTGAGTGAATGCTTATATTCCTTTAATAATTCTCTACCGTATTTATAACCCTACCAACGTCTGCATTTAGTCATATGACAGACAAAGCAACAAATAATGTATGTTTATATTAGTTCTTTCAAGACTAAGGTGGGAAAGTGTCATTGTACTGGCAAGATGGGGACAGTATGACATTTTGGCTAAGGACATGGACTTTAGAATCAGAATAGAATAGAGTTTGGATTCTGTTACACATTACTGATTGTCACTGTACATGTAGGCAGGCTCTTCAAACCTTGCTTTCTTTTTCTGGAAATTGGAGATAATAGTATTTACTTCTTAGAACTGATTTTGTCTTAAAATCATAGTTTTAGTAATGGCACATGGGAATTGTGAGGATGTCTGTTTTCAGCAAGGTATGACCTTTCTGAAACAAATCCTGTCTTGCAGGAGGATGGTCCTCAGTTTAAAACTTTGAAGAAGAAGGAGGCAAGGTATTGGCTTATTTCTGTACTGTGGTTCTCATTACCTCAACAATCATAACTTTGGTATCTACATGTGTTCTTGCTTCTAGGTGGAGATGAGATCCTGTTTTACTTTTTGCCTTCAGAAATTATGAACGTTTCTTCCAGTTAGCTAAAATCAGTGTACACTTCATCTCTGAACCTCTTGGGAAAGGAAAGAGAGTGTTAGAATGTACCTTGGGTATATATATATTATATTTATTATTATTATAGTTGTAATTTGTTAGTATACACCTTTAGTTCACCTGACACTTGCATGTTGCTTTTAATCTCTACAAGTTTTTTGTTTTCTGTTATTCAGGAAAAGCACTAGAGCATCCCTGTTGTTAACAATTATAGGAATTTAACAAATAGTCTTTGATTCTAAGGAGAGAAACATCATTGTACTCTATTCTGAAGAACTAGTCATTGTTGGATCCAACTTAATTTTTGTCCTGTGTAATTTACACAGGTGTTTCCATTTATTGTTAGCAACTAAGAATACTGCGTGTCAGTCATATTTTCACGTAGTAGAAAAATCTTGTGTTGAGTTTTGTGATTAGCAAAACATAAGATTTCTAAGGCCCTTCATTTATAAGTACAATACAATGAAAGATATTTACTTCTTTGGGAAAACATAGAAATACGTATACATAAATATATTTCATTTTTTTCCAATAAATGAAACTTTAAAGGACTTTGTTCAGTTTTCCCCAATTTTCTTTCACTGTTCCACATTTGTCTTCATATGATATAATTTTATGAGCCTTTGAGAGCTAAGAATATCCTTGCTATTTCTTCTTAATGTTAATATTAATGAATACTAAAACAATTAAAGATTTGTAACATGAAAATTTTCTTTGTGTCAAGTGGAAGTATATTTTCTCTAATAAAATTGAAAACATTATTCTCTTCCAGGACTTAAAGATACGTTACTTGAAATAAAGAACAACCTTTCTTTTTTCCTTTCCTTTGTTAGTCATCATACCAAACTGATTGTTCGGGAAAAGAGCCCGTTGGTAATCACAGTTGAGATAGTTTATTTGTCTTTAAAATTTTTTATTTCCTTTTAATATACAGGTTAGCAATCCATTATATTTATCAAGAAGAATATACTTACTTATTAACCCTATTAAAAATTTAATAGTTGGAAAAAAATTTAACCTCAGGGAAGAAAAGAGTTGAGGCTAATGAATAGAATTGAAAAATTGTCTTAAAGTCACTTCTAAATAGCTAATTATGTCAATTTAACATTTAGGGGGTGAAAGTTACAGTTTTAATCTATGAGATTCACCTAATTGGAATGAGTTTCTTTTTTTTTTTTTGAGACGGAGTTTCCCTCTGTGGCCCAGGCTGGAGTGCAGTGGCCGGATCTCAGCTCACTGCAAGCTCCGCCTCCCGGGTTCACGCCATTCTCCTGCCTCAGCCTTTCGAGTAGCTGGGACTACAGGCGCCCGCCACGTCGCCCGGCTAGTTTTTTGTATTTTTTTAGTAGAGACGGGGTTTCACTGTGTTAGCCAGGAGGGTCTCGATCTCCTGACCTCGTGATCCGCCCGTCTCGGCCTCCCAAAGTGCTGGGATTATGGAATGAGTTTCAAAAGTATGTGGGGAAAAATGTGAATTTTGAATCACAAGCTGCCAGTAAGTTAAGCAGAATGTCATGTGAATTATAGACAAGAAGGCAAGAAACCTGGATTTTTATGTAGCTGTTTCTTTGATAAGAACAGAGCTTCACGTAAGTTTGCCATCCTTTTATGCAACATAATAATACTCTTTTAAATATATTCTTTTTTTTTTTTTTTTGAGACAGAGTCTGGCTCTGTCGCCCAGGCTGGAGTGCAGTGGCCGGATCTCAGCTTGCTGCAAGCTCCGCCTCCCGGGTTCACGCCATTCTCCTGCCTCAGCCTCCCGAGAGTAGCTGGAACTACAGGCGCCCCCCATCTCGCCCGGCTAGTTTTTTGTATTTTTTAGTAGCGACGGGGTTTCACCGTGTTAGCCAGGATGGTCTGGATCTCCTGACCTAGTGATCCGCCCGTCTCGGCCTCCCAAAGTTCTGGGATTACAGGCTTGAGCCACCGCGCCCGGCCTTAAATATATTCTTACGGAAACATATGAAATACTCATTATGTCCTTTTTACAGATGTTGAAACTAACGGCATAAGGGTATGAAAGATACAGCCACAGGTACAGTATAACACAGTAAGCAGTAGAGCTTGGATTAGTATTCAGGTCTGTCTGACTCTAAATCCTAGGTATTCTCATAACACCACACTGCGTGGCCTTGACCCAGACCTTGACCCAGGGGCTTAACTTATTTAGGTGACAGTTCTTAATCTATAAAAAAAGGCTTAGATTAATTTATATCAGAAATCTCATTGGCGCTCAAATTCCAAAAACTCAGTTATTCTTGTGTTTAAAAATGAACCACAAAGCACTCATTTAATGTTTATTAAATAACATTGAATAAAGTATTACCATCATACCTTATACAGCATTTCAAAAGTAAAGTACAATTTGTAGTCATCCAAAATCTAATGTTAAATGGCTAGCACTGAGAAAAGTAAAGAAACAGTAATTTGTATATAATTTAGGAAAAATTCACCAGAAAATTATTTTGCCATTTTGTATTATGTATTGTGTTGTAAATGTACTGAGGAAACTGTCTTCAAAACATAAAATAATATAAACTACTACTAACCTTAATCTATTTTAAGTAGTTTAGCTTTGTCATATTAAAACATAATGTAATACATTATAGTGCTAAACAGAGATTGATAATATAATGTTGTTGGTTTCTCTCCTACATTAAGAATAAAGCAAAGCAATGTAAATATTTTAGAAGTCTTTTTGTAGAAGATAAAACTGAAAGTTAATGTTGGCTGCGAGTTCTCTGCCATGTACTGGAAACCCAGTAATAACTGAAAGGTCAGGAGATTGAAATATTAGTATTTTACCTTCACAAAATAGTAACTCCTTATGTTCAATACTTTTTTTTTTTTGATGTTTAACTTTGGTATTTCAAGGAAGAATGAATGTATTAAAACACACACACACACACACACACACACCCCTTTCCCTTTGCAGTGGGTGAAAATTTCTAGCAATCTTGTTCCAAGGTAATTTATTGTATTTTTTAATGGATGCTTTAATATAAGGATAAATAATACTAAAGGCATTATTTAAAAAAATATTTTATATTTTATGACATAAAAGAAAAATTTATAGGTAAGTTTCTTTTATTTTTGCTAATGTTATATGAAGGTGGATAAAATGTCTGTGAAAGGGGGACCTGAAATCATCGCACTGTGTAGTAGTGCTTACAGTTAGAAAAGCATTTTAAAATCCCTAAAAGCAGAAATTTGTTTTTTAAAGTGTCGTTTAACACTTAAGATTCTCTGACAGATGATTTTAAGATAATTCATTTCAGATTTGAATTTCAGAGTAGCTACTAATGACAGACAGAAGAAATACATTGAATTTCATTAATTACAAGTCTGATACTTTAATCAGTGTGTAGGCATCCAGATTCTTAGTACCTTTGGGGAAAAAGGACATATTAGTAATCTGAAATGCAAAAAGGTAATCCAGCACATATTTTTGTTTTATCAACAGCATTGATTGAGTTGATTTTATATTTCCATGAGTTAGTGTAATTGCTAAAGATGAAACCACTTCCTCAGAGCAGTTGAATGTATAGTGGAATTTGATATGATGTTTACTATTAGTAAAAGTGATGACATAGATAGATATACATGTTCAAATATTTTAGAGATGAGAATGTATCTTTTATTTTGTGACATAGCTGACTTTCTCTGAAGAATAGTGGTTTCCTTTTAATTCAAAAATTGCTATTTATTCGAAAGCAGTTATATATTGCATGCATTAAAAGAATTATCTTTAATTCTAACAAGAAAACTACAAGGAAGGAATTCTGATCTAGAAATTTAATGCACATTTAGGTCTCTCTGGCTCTAAAACTCAAGTTGTTTTTACATCATACTGCTATCAAGTGACTTCTACATTCTGAATTGCAAATAGTCATAGGATGTTAGAGACAGAAGGAACGAAATATTGGTCATGTAGTAAAACTTTTTGGAAGGGCCAAAAGAGGTTTATGAACTTGCCAACAACCAACAAATAGTGGCCAAACTGGAATTTTTATCTTCTAATTACTAGTATTTGCTGTTTCCAAGCTCCTTTCCATTATCATTCAGGAGCAATTAATTAAACACCTCCTCTCATGGGACACTTTTTATATTATTCGACTCTCTCTCTCTCATATATATATGTGTGTATATGTGTGTGTGTGTGTATACACACATATATAAAGTTTTAGAAAGTGTGTATATACACACACACACATACATGCATACATATGTATACACACTAATTTTATTATTTTATTGTCATCTTTTATTGGGCAAGGAAGGCTTTTTGTCCCCCTTCAGGCAGTGCATAGTGAAGGGGCATATATATAGTAGCACTCAATAACTATCGATTAGTTTACTGCTACTGTTTTGTTATTATGTTCTTCAGTATTGCTATTTTGCTCCTTTAGCCCTCTGACAACTGTAAGCAACTTTCTATATTAAAATTCTTTTGTTGAAATGCGTACTTTGATATCTAGTTTCCTGATTATACCTTAACACATACAAAATAAATCACAAGCGGAATGAAAAAAAATATGTATAGGGAAAACATAATAAGCTACATCACTTAAATTTTATAAATTCTTTGCTCATGGTAAATAAAGAAATGATGCTCATACTGTGCTTAGTACAAAATACAGAATAGCATAATGGGACATTGGAAGGGATGGTGGGGAAAAACCTTCTGTGATGGCAAAGAGGTAGATATGTATTAACATGACAAGGAGGCCTGTAATACCAGCACTTTGGGAGGCTGAGGCAGGAGGATCACCTGAGGCCAGGAGTTTGAGACTAGCCTGGCCAACACAGTGAAATGCTGTCTCTACCAAAAATATAAAAATTATCCGGGTGTGGAGGTAAACACCTGTAATCCCAGCTACTCAGAAGGCTGCGGCAGAAGAATCTCTTGAGCCCGGGAGGTGAAGGTTCCAGTGAGCCGAGATTGCACCACTGCACTCCAGCCTGCCTGGGCAACAGTGAAACTCCATCTCAAAAAAAAAAAAAAAAAAAAAGAAAAAAATGAAAGAGAAAAGATGACAAGGAAGACATGACCACATCTCTGTTAGGCATTAAAAAGTTTAATATCTAATATTCGATAAATTGACTTTATGTTGAGGGAGTATACTCTTGTGCTCAGTGAGTTGGTGTGTGATTTGCATTTGAATGCAAACTAATTATATTTGCTCTGAAGAAAGTACGTATGTTGTACTTACTGTATATACTTTGTTTTTCTCATAAGGTTGATGACTTTTTCTTATTCTGTTATTTTGTGGGGTAGCTAGAAGACAAAGGGTTATAGGAGAAGCCTGCAAATTCAAGGTTAAGTCAATTGGCTCAGAATGAGTTTTTTTCACCTTTGCCTTATTAGCATTACTCTTTAATTGAATCTATTATAAATCACAAATAACAAAGCCCTTTAACTTTATATATGTGGAAGGAGACTCGTGAATATATATATGATATCTATGCATATATACACATACACAGATACATATATATATATAAACACACTGTGTGTGTATGTGCAAAACTATGTCTATACCGATTTAATTCACAGTTGGTTTATACTCAGAGTAATATATGGAGGTTATTTTCTTGTTTATATAAAGACTAAAATAAATACTTTAACCTGTATAGCTTGTAACTTGTTTCTAATTAAGATTTGATTATATATAGCTTGTAACTTGTTACTAAGATCTGATTATCATTTGACTAGAAAATAGATGTCAGTGGTTTTGGATGTACATTTGATCTCCTTTTCTAAAATGGCCTAAAGTTTTGTTTTCAAATCACTTTGGATTGCCATAGTTCTTCATATGACTTCACCGGTTAAAGATGATCAAAATAAGTAAGTAGCATCTCATTGGTCTCTTTGTCTCTTAAAACATACCAGTGGTGTATTCTAGCATGTGGATTGTAGTTGATATCTCACTCTATATGGGCATTTCTTTGTATCAGGTGATAGTACGGCCATCAACACACACTCATTTAGTCCTTACTACATGCACTTTTTGCTGAAAGTAAAGAAAATACTTCATAAGACATACAGATACTTTATTTAAGGAGTTTATGCTCTAATTGGGAAAGACAGAAACCTGTGTAGGAGCAGGTGATTGGGAAGATTATCATGGAAGATTTCACGGATGACATATAACTTGTGAAGACTAGTAGAATTTAACTGTATAGAAATGAGGAGGCAGAGATAGGTGGAGAGACAACATGAGCAACTGGGTTGGGAAAGAAATAAGTGACAATGGGTTCATAGGAAGGAGAAGGGAATTGAAAGCCAGGGTGGTGTATGGAATCGATGAATGATAATATAATTTCCAAAATTACTTCTTTAATATGTGTTCTGAGGGGAGGAAGGGTCCCTTGTTCAAGTAAGTGTGGAATATGCTAGATTAAAGAAACATAAACAGATTACTGCACCTCAAGACTTCAGAAACTTTCGTATGTTAATATACACAGTGAGAATCCAAGAAGGGACAGTAACAAGCAGAATATCTCATACCTGATTGGCCATGTGTATTTTTGGGGGTGGAGTGGAGGACAAAATATATGTTGATAAATACTGTTATAGAACATTGATGGAACCATTATAGGATTTAGATGATCTATTTACGTAGTGTTTTAGGAAGATAAATCTTCTAGAGATAAACTGGATACATAGAGGAGTAAAAGATAGTAGCTCTTGAAATCCTTCAGGGGAGAGCTGATGACAGTCTGGTCTAGAGTGATAACAGTGACTTTGGAGGATAAGAGGTAAATTCAAGACCCTTTTCAAACAAACAAACGAAAAACCTATAGGATGTTGTAGCAAATTGCAAAGTAATGGTAAAAGTGTATGGTATATAGTGACTGAATTCAATTCTTATTTGTACTCTTTGGGATAAAAAGGTGAAAAATCAGAAATAAGCCCTCAATGTTCTGTTTGAGGAGATTACAAATATGTTGGTGCTGCTAATAAGACTGAACTAGGATACAAAGGAGCTGGTGCTCTATGGGAGAAGATGGCGAATTAAACATGTGATAAACACGTGCAGTTGGTTGGTAGGACTATCCAACAGTTCCATGTTGGAAATTGTCCTGCGCAGTCTGTGAGCCTTGTCCTTTGTGTAATCAGATTGCTTTCTTTTTATCTTTTAAAAAGCTTGATGGGAAGCCATTAAAAAAAAACTAT
This sequence comes from Theropithecus gelada, assembly GCF_003255815.1. Lineage (NCBI taxonomy): Eukaryota > Metazoa > Chordata > Mammalia > Primates > Cercopithecidae > Theropithecus > Theropithecus gelada. The sequence continues at coordinate 98,769,547 of NC_037672.1, read as the reverse complement.
TCAGACAAGTATGGAAAAACTATTCACCAATCTGATTAAATTTCACTAGATTTCTTTGAAATATATGTGGGCTGGTGTTTATGATAGCCCAATTTCATAGGCAGAGTCGATTTTTCTTTTCTTTTTTGTCAGTGACGCACATGAAATTATGAAATAGCTTGGAACCGACTTTAAATAGTCTCCTTTAAAGCAGCGTCTCACAGAGCCATGTATTTGGCATCTCTAAACATTTTGCAGGCAGGTATTTCGATGCAGAACAGAGAGCTCTGACTGTGCCAGTTTGAATCAGGTGTAAATTGCATAGTAACTAATTCCAAGCTTAACTGAATCATGTATAGCACAACTTCAAGGAATAGGTACTGAAGTATTTTGAATTCTTCTGAAGCATATAAAGTGTATGCCACATCAAATAACAGATCTATTCTGTATGTTGTTGTGTTTTCATATGTTGATTTAGTGTGTTTGTGTCTGAGCATAGGCATCTCTCTTATCTACCATGGGGGAGGGCGTACCGCATACTCTTAATTGTGTTGTTAGTCAGTCCTCATTAGCACTATGATGAGGAAATTGTTTCTCACTTGCTTTTATTTCGTGGTGTTGATTAAAAGCAGCATGTTACATGCTCTTGGAATACTCTGTGTACTGACTTCTTTGTGTGCTGTTTCCAGGTTGTTCAACTTGCAGATTGAGGAGGTTAATTATATAGCCTCCCTTACTCTTCTCTCACTAACATAAGAGAAATGAAAAAAATAGGAGATCCCTTAGAACTGTGTGGACTCTCAGTTACATTTGTGTGGTAAAGAGTAGACATTGGTAGAGAATAAAGACATGCATATTATTGGAGGTTGGTCCTGGTGTCACTTTTCTATAGAAGGCATTTTAGGAAACTAACTTATATACAGAAATGATGTTTTAAAAGTAACATTGGAACTAAATATGAGATGATTTAAGGACAAAGGACCTGCTATATTCCTTTCATGGTTCAAATATTTGGAAGATATGATCTTTCCTTTGGCATAGGGAAGCCAATATACTCTTCACTTAGACTATGATCCCAGTTGCCATGAGGCAGAACATTTGTGGTTCTATAAAAAAGATACCATACCTTATCTTATAAATCAAAACTTCTGTCTTCATTTGAATTCACTTTTAGTCTTTCAAGAATTAATAGTTTTGAACTGGAAAGTACATTAGCAATTTCTTTGTCCAGGGGTCAATGAATGAGAAAATTGAGGGTCAGAAAGATGGAATAACCTCCCAAGACCACACAGGCATGTAGAGAAGAACTGGGATTTGAACTGAGATATTTAATTCCTGGCCAAGAATTCTTAACCAAATACAGTCCTCCCTCGGCATCCATGTGGGATTCGTTCCAGGACCTCCCAAGGATACCAAAATTCACAGATGCTCAAATCTGTTATATAAAATGGTGTAGTATTTGCATGTAACCTATGGATATCCTCCTATATATTTGAAATCATCTCTAGAATACTTATAATCCCTAATACAATGTATATTCTATGTAAATAATGGTTATATCATATTGTTTAGGGATAATGATAGGAAAAAAGGCTGTACGTGTTCAGTGTAGTTGCTGGTTTTTTCCCCTATGTATATTTAATTTGCCTTCTGTTGGATCCATAGATGTAGAACCCAGAGATATGCAGGGTCAACTGTACTTATTTCCACAGCCCCAGTCTGTAACTCCCTGTGCTGTTTCTTAGCCTAATGCTTTTATACCTGGTTCAGAATGGGCAATATGTTCTATATCATTAGGTGTACAAATAAGAATATGCACTATGTGAGGATATGTGTTCACGTGTGCGTGTGTGTGCACACATACAGTGTATATGGGAGTCAGGGAGCTGCCTAAAACAGATTGACAGTGGGAGTTGGGCAGTTTGAGGAAGCTGAGCAGAAGGAAAAAGCAGGAGTGGATTCTTCCAGTTTGTAGGTTGATAAAGCTGAGATGTAAAGGAAAATGGTTTTGTCCTACATGATTTCCTCTGGTTTTGAATCATTCTTGTTCTGGGGCAACTGCCATGGTCATTGTCAATCTTTCTGTTCACTTTAACCCAGTAATATTCCACTGCACAAGCTGCTGCCATCTTAGTGGGTTATAGAACCCAGATTCAGTGGCACAGTGAGCTCTTGTTCAAGGAATGAGGTCTCTCTGTGTTACCGAGGCTGGAGTACAGTGTGCGATCATAGCTTACTTCAGCCTCCAACTCCTGGGCTACAGTGATCCTCCTGCCTCAGCCTCCTGAGTAGCTGGGACTTAGGCATATGCCACCATACCCAGCTAATATTTTATTTTTTTTGTAGAGACAGGAGTCTTGCTATGTTGCCCAGGTTGATCTTGAACTCCTGACCTCAAACTATTCTCCTGCCTTAGCCTCTCAATGTTGGGATTACAGGTGTGAGCAACCACACATGGCCCAGATTTCTTAATGTAACATGTTTCGATAATGACACATATAAGACATCCTGGAAGTCCTGCAAATCCATGATGCAGGATATAGGGGGAGAACTCAGTTTTACTGTTTTTTTTTTTTTTTTAAATTTTATTAAACCAATATTTTCCTTACTGAACAATCTCAAGCACATAGAGTAATTTAACTTAATTTTTATTCTCTGGCACTTGTCTCCCCTGAGTTTGACCCTTCCTGTTCCTCCTTAGGACTTGTGTATTTGAGTAATAGCTTACCAGTTTTCAACTGGAAATAAGTGGTTTTTTAAAATGTAGTTTTCAGGTCATCTCACATAAGTATGTTTTTGTGTCTTAATTAGATTTTAAAAATAGCTAATTAAAAAAAGTAATTGATTAAGGTCATGTCTTTAATTGCTTATCTATCCCCATTCATTGTCTAATATGATGCTTATTGCAGTCATTAGTAAATAAACCATTAATAAGCTAACTGCTGTCTGTAGACATTCATGTAATCTAGGTGTTTCTACTATGAGTCTTAAGAATTTCATTTTTAAGCATTTCTATATCTGCACAAAACCAGATGCTCAATTACGAGTATATTTCGGAACAAAGAAGGAAGTATTTTGAAGGCAGAAGAGTGAAACAGGTTATATAATTGATATGATGCCATAAAACTGATATCTGATAGTTCCAGAATATTAAAAGAATTATGACTGTGTAGCACAGTACAGTTAACAACAATCCTGAATTGATTTTACCTGAAAATACTGTTTTGGTGATGTACTGTAACATTTGTACAGATACACTTAGCAATTTACCTAAGTGTACATGTATTAATGAATTCATTTTTAGTTTAAAAGCATGGTCACTGGAATCAGATTTTCTAGGTTTGAGTTGAGACTGTGTGATTTTTGGTATATTATCTAGCCCTGTATTTTAGTTTAAGTAATTTAAATGAAGTAAATAAATAAAGCAAATAAAGATTTACAGATGAAATAGATTCTAATAATACATTCTGTCTCAGGAAGTTACTGCCAGGTTAATATTTCTAGGCTTTAAAACAGGACCTGGCAAATAGTAAGCATTGGATTAATATTGGTTATTGTTATAGACAACTAAAGTATTCCACAATATGACATTAATATAAATATAAAATAAAATGATTGGATCATTTGATTTCAGGTTTAGAAATTATTTTAAAATATTCTTTCTTTTATTCAACAAATACTTGCTGAGCACTTGCTTTTTTTGTTAGAGTTAGCAACATTAATATCACCTGTAATTTGTGTTACCTTTGATCTGTATACTGCTCTAACATTTGCAAAGGTCTTCCACATATTATCTTAGGTGGCTTTCCTGTCAAAACTATGAAGCAGCTAGGAAAAATGATATTGCTGGTTTATAGATGAAGCACCTTTTCATAGGAGTGCAAAGGTTTACCTCATTGCAAGAATGAAAGCCTAGGTCATTTCTCTTTTCACTGTACCATACCATCTCCTCTTACGTATCTTGGCCAGGCATGGTGGCTTATGCTTGTAATCTCAGAATTTCAGGAGGCTGAAGCAGGAGAATTGCTTGAGTCCAGGAGTTTGAGACCTTCCTGTGCTGCGTAGGGAAACCCTGTCTCTATAAAAAATTAAAAATTAGCCAGCCGTGGTAGTGTGCACTTGTTCCTAGCTACTTGGGAGGCTGAGGTGGGAGGATCACTTAAGCCTAGGAGGTCACGGTTGCAGCCTGGATGACAAAGCAAGACTCTGTCTCAAAAATAAAAAAATAAAAATAGAAAAAGAAACGAAAAGAAGAAGAAAATCATCTTGCTTACATTCCTGTGGAACATATTGTTGCCTCTGCATGTTACAATGTGGATCTTTTGGACATAGGGCAAATCTGTGTTGACTTGGAGTCGTGTAAGGTTGCATCACAGTAATTCCATCCTTATTATTTTTTAAAAAATTTCGAAAGGTTTTCTGAATGTTAGCAAATTTTGTCTATTTTAAAATTGAAAGTATTTGATTTATTTAGAAAACATTTAAATTCTAATGTGTCTTTTTATTCTCTTTTAATCCTACTTTCTCTTTTTATTTTTTCCTTTTTGCATATCTGATTTCCCAGCCTCCCACATTATAGATTCCAGGACCAACCTGGTTATTTTTCTTTACACACAAACAGAAATCTTAATAAGGGGGCGAGTGGGAACAAAACTGCCCATCAGACATGTAATGGGTTTCTCTATGAATTGATTATTCTAACAACTCACTCAGTGAAATAAAAAGTGAAAGGCACATGTCATTTGTTTATAAATTTATTCATTGCAAAGAGCCACATCCCATTAATTTTATGTAATTTGGTAATTCCCAGTAGTTCCTACTGGAGTGGTTTTGTGTGATGATGTCCTCTGGAGAGAACTCTATTGTGTATATAAACTTTAAAGGGCGAAAAGATTTTCAGAGAACTCACAATCTTAACTGTTGCTTTGTTCCAGTGTGTACGCTCACTTTTAGAAATGCATTCATCTGCTGTATTTCTGAACCTAAGTATGTGCAGAACTGTAGCAATAAAATTATGTACAAACCAGTTGATCCTGTGTTCCAGTAGCTATCTACCTCACCCCCCTTCAAAAACAAAAAACAAAACAAAACAAAACAAAAAACACACACGCACACAAAATACAAAAGACAAAAACTAGTCACTGAGGCTCTTTTTATTTTAAACCTCCTTAATCAAACGATTCTAGATTATATTTGCCTAAGATCTGCTTAATGTCAGTGTACAGTAAAATGTGTTCTACTCTACCCTTGGTGCACTACATTTTAACTGTTGTTGCATCTAAAGAGTGTGATGCCTTTTCATGCCTATGGAATCCCTGATGTAATTGAGAACCTAAAGGAATAATGACTTTGATGAGTCAGTTTTAGCCAGTGCTGAGCTCTCAACTTTTATTACTGGATACAAATTTTGTATACAAGGCCCATGGCAGTCTTAATATGCCTTCATATTTTATCTTGGGTGTGACTGGAGAATAGTTGGGAAAGCAGAGGTGAGCCATTAAAACGATGATCATTTTTAGCATTTTTACTGTCTACTTGCGAGTTTGTATTTAACTATTTTCAGGTTTACTATCTACTTGCTTTTGTGTGTGTGTGTGTGTGTGTGTGTGTGGATTCTTCCTGCTTCCAAATTGTGAAAACTAAATTTCCTAATCGTCCTTAGGTCCTCTCCTCTACCTAAGTGGAATTGTTTTCTTCTGGAATTCTCTTTCTTCTGTTTGTTGACAGAATTTCAAAATTTAGTTTCTTGTTTGTTGGCATGTTTGTTTGCTTTCAATTCGATAATTTGATTTTGAGATAACTTTACTGAGAAAGAAAAAGAGGGTAATCAACAGTGACATCAAACTGTTTTAGTGCTTTTGAAATAAAATTAAACCAAATGTTTAAATTTTGTTGAAAAGTAGAATTTAGTGAGACTGTGCCTTTTTAAGAAAATTAGTTATTTGCTTTTGAAAAGGGTGAGATGTTTGAATTCGCATTTGGTAAAGTATAAGGGAGGACGGAACACTGTAAGTTACATATTAGCCTCTTTACTATTATTGGCAAACATAATTTTTGTTTAAAAGTTCTGCCTGTGGGGCTCAGCAGCCCCTCACAATCTGTTCCCTGCCCTTCAGTCAACTTTCTCTGAATGATAGTGTTTGTAGATGGAGGGAATTAATTTAATTGTCAGCAATAGATGTGTGTGTTTGTTATACTTGGTAGTACTGGCAAATGGGAGGATGGGTACGTTAGATTTTTGATCCTAAAAATAATTATGAGTCATCAAAGTGCCAGTAAAGAAATAATTGTGTAAGACGTTCAGAACGTCTTAGGTCAGAGAAAGAATTAAGTCTCTGAGAAGGCTAGTTGAAGGATAGGTGATAGGATATATTTGAAAACATAATTATGGTCTCTCTTTTTACATCCATTAGAACTGAAGCGCTTCCCACCAAAACGATTAAGATCTAGCTTGTGGCCTGAGATAAATATTGATTCTTGAAGTAGAAAAACGATGATTTTTGAATCCCATTTCTTTAAGCTGTGCACTTTAAGACTCCAAATAGCCCTAGGGGATTTTCGTACTTTATATGGAGGAAAATAAACTTGAATATCTTTTCCACACCTCCTATTTTAGTATATGCTTTTTGATCTTTAAGCTAAAACTTTTTTCATCTATTCCATTTTTTATTCAGCTTTGTATGATGAAGTTAATGTTATACTAAAGAATTCATAAACTGCTTTTTATATTTAAACTCTTGTATTAATTGTTAAAAAACTGTTATTTCTTAAAATAATCTTGAGATTTCTGTAGAACTGTTATCAGCTTTTAATTGATTTGTGGTCTCAGAGTGAAAGACAAGGTATTAAATCAATTAAGATAATTATATTTTGTTGGATAACATTACATAATATAGTGACATATAGTGATATGACTGTTTTTAAGCATATTTGTGCATCTTTATCAATTTTACTGTTTTATGCTTTCAAAATATATTTTTCTTTTAAAAGAAGGTTTGTCTGGATCTAGCAGCCATATTGCGTTCATTTATTCCACAAGTGTTTGTTGGGTAATGTCTTCGGGCAGGTTGCCGAGAAACAGAATGTGAGATTTGTGTGCAGTAGGTTTATTGGAGAGCACTCCCAGGACCAACACCTGTGGGACTGAAGAGAGTTGGAAAGAGGGACTTGAACTTTGATGAGGTTGGAATAGAGATGTGAGTCAGCCCTATGGTGAGTTCTGGAGCTGGGATGGCTTTTGAATTTGGTCTTTGCAGTCTTGCATTTACCAGGGAAATAGTGCAACCCTGAGTGGCACAGCTGTGAGTAGTCAGCAGCTAATATTCCTAGAAGTCCAGGGAAGGATATCCTTGATTCTGAAGGGGAATCCTGACTGGGGGATCTGGCCAGTGCACCACAGCAGCTGCTGCAGTTGCCCACCAAGTATCAGACTTTGCTGGGGACACCATGCTAAACAAAAGCAGATGTGCTCTGTTCGTTCAAGAAGTTTCCATCTAGTAATGAAGATATACTGTTCAAAATTACACTAATTAAAGCAAGCTTGTGGTTGCAATAGATGCTACTGCATGGTATTATGAAAGCCAGTAGAGAAAGAAGCTAAAGATAAATTATGAAGCTATAGATAAAATACTTAAAAATATATATATTGCTGGTAGTCAACCAAATCTTTATGCAAGTTCATTACTGGTTTGCCTTCCCTAATACAGGTTGATCGTGTATAATATTTTTCATGCTACTTTGTGTGGACATTGTTTTAACTACTCAATAACTGAATCTCCCTGTTAATACTCAACTCACCACTCCCTGGAATGCTGGATAAATCTAATTTAGATGATTCAGCGAACACAGCTATAATGTTATATTTACCCACTCATTTGGAAGAGTGTTACTATATACACATTAGACCTGATTATTTGAGGAATCACAATTGCAGCTATGATATTTTCTGCTGAACTTTGACGTTGCAGGAGAAATTGTATTTTCAAATTAATAGAAAAAGGACAACTAATAAAGGAAGGCTTCTCAGGCTGAATTTCAATCATTGTTAAAATAACAATACTATATCTGATTTTAATGATCTAGTTGCCAAGTGCTTTATATGGATTATTTTATTTAATTCTTATTAGCCTATGATTATAAAAACTTGACACAGATTATATAATTTAATCTTCATAATATCTCTATGACATAAATTCTATTATCGCCATTTTACAGGTGAGGACACTAAATCTAGAGTCTTCATATATCTAGTAGGCAGAAAAGCCAAGATTTAAGGCATCTCATTTGGGATTCAAAGGAGACTGTTGAAGTTGCCCATTCTCCCTGCTGAGTAGTCTTCAGTCTGTGTCATTTAAGACTTCTGGACATTCCTACTCCAGAAATTTTCTTAGCAAAATATTATGTGTATTTAAAACAATGAGTAGGTAGTGGAAAAATCAAGGATTACTTAAAACATAAATGTTCAACAATTTAGAGGCAAATAAACAACTTTAAAAAATGCTTCCCTGCCTTCTATAGGTGATGAAATTTAATTAACATATCAAGGCAAAGGGCTCGCTATTACTCCCATTCTTGCCCCTTGCTCTCTTTGTCCACCTGGCATAGAGAGAATTTTGTTGAATTTTACTAGTTCACTACCTACATCCTTTCATGGCTTCCCGTTGTACTTCAATATATATTCTTTAGTTTGGTGCCTACAGCTCCAACCATAGATGGTGTCCCCACCTTAACTCCCTTCAACTTTGTTCATGTTTACAGGGTTTCTTTCAGTTCTTGTAAATGCTAAGCTTTTTCCCACCTGAGGCCTTTGCACTTGCTGTTTTCTGTGCCTAGAATGAGCTTTCTTCTGCTTTTCACGTGACTGTGTTTTTCTCATCCTTCAGATCTTGACCAAAATGTTACTTCCTCAGCAGAGCCAGTCCTTATTGTACTATTTAAAGTTTGTTTCCTTTTTTACTTTCTGTCTTTGCACCCTATGTCCTTCATTGCACTTGCTATAATTTGTGATTATTTTATTTGTTCATTTGATTATTTGTTACGTAGGTTCTTTACAAAGCTACAAATTCTATGAGTACAGGGCTGGTGTCTGTCTTATTCCTTTTCTTTTTTTTCAGAGCTTGGCAGAGTCAGTGTTCTGTATCAGCTGTGGTAATATAATGGTCCTTCTAGTCAAGCCATGGTGAATTTGACATTTTTACTTGCCTTTTCTTTTTAGGCCCTTTAAATGCAGAACAAAGATTTAAATTTAAATACAGAAAAAAAATGTTCATTTTATTGGAAAGTCATGTGGGCCATAACTATACAGTGCAAAGGGTATATTAACTGTTATGAGTTAATATTCATTTTGGTTGAAAATTTATGTACTATCCTCTATAACATCAGTGAGGGAAGCTACACATGAAGTAACTCAGTTTTAGACAGATTGACTGTCAAATGATTAATGATTATTCCACAAGACAGATGTCAATGGCCATAATATGCTATGTTAATGAAACACATTTACTGAGCATCTACTTTATGCCTAGCTACCTTTTAGGTTCTGTGGTTACAGAGAAACATAAACAATCTTTCTTCATGGAATTTGTAGTCTAATGAGGGGAGAATTATTAATTAGAAATCACTTTTCATTGCAAATTGCTTTACATTCATGTCCATGCTAACACTGATGCAAATGCACATATTATATATCCATTGTGTATGTGTGTGTGTGTTCAGGTTCTGATATTGTGTATGCACATATAGGTCTGGTAGCCCTTTCAGAAGTCTGAAGTGACATAGATTGAATACTAGTTGACAGGAAGAGTGGGCAACCTCAGTAGTATTCTTTGAATCCCAAATGAGATGCCTTAAAAAGCTGTTTTCATTTAAATTTACTCCTAAGGCAATTCAGACCCATACCTCAAATGTGTTAGATGGATATAGCTTGTTGTAAAAAGTGTTCAGTTTCTTAAATTGTGTAAATTATGTATAATTTGGGCAGTTTAAATTCAGATATATCTTGTCTTAAAAAATCTTATTTTGAAGTAGTCTCTCAAATAATATCTTCCATGTGTTAATAATTTACATCTTTAAAAAGTCACCTATCTGATTCACTCACTAGTAATATATATATAATATATATAACTATATATATAACTATATATATAATATATATGGTTGAAAAACTTGTAAAGAGTGCCTGTTTGCAGTATTTATTTATGTATTACTCTGTTGAAGTCTCTTCACATTTCTTCTAAGCATATTAGCCCTGTCCTTCTTTAATAATTATAGAATAACATTCAGACTCTGATTAGTTTGTAGTTAGAAAATGAACCAGCAGAGAATGTTTTTTGGGCAAAAAAGCTGTGATTAAGTAAAAGGTAATTATATGATGCTAATATTTATTTTTGTACACCTTTTACTTTGAACCTGTAAGTTTCTCACTGCCTTAACTGCTAACTGCCTTATCTCATGTTAAAATGGAAGGACTTTTTCCTTTACTTTTATTAGTTTGGCAAGAAATTTGCTCCACTTTGTGATAAAAGAATAAAAATTGATTGATGGGTACTGTAATTAACCTAAAACATTTAATAAAAGTGACCCGACTGGCCGGGCATGGTGGCTCACGCCTGTAATCCCAGCACTTCGGGAGGCTGAGGTGGGAGGGTCACGACATGAGGAGATTGAGACCATCCTGGCTAACACAGTGAAACTCTGTCTCTACTAAAAATTCAAAAAATTAGCCGGGTGTGGTGGCGGGCACCTGCAGTCCCACCTACTCGGGAGACTGAGGCAGGAGAATGGCGTGAACCCAGGAGGCAGAGATTGCAGTGAGTGGAGATTGCGCCACTACACTCCAGCCTGGGTGACAGAGCAAGACTCCATCTCAAAAAAGAAAGAAAGAAAGAGAGAGAGAGAGAGATGGAGGGAAGGAGGGAAAAAAAGTGACCCGATTTACAAGGAAAAAAAAAAAAAAACATTAAAAAGTGGGGAAAGGACATGAACAGACACTTTTCTAAAGAAGTCATACATATGGCCAACAAGCATATGAAAAAAACCTTAATATCAATGATCGTTAGAGAAATGCAAATTAAAACCACAATTTGATACCATCTCACACCATTCAGAGTGGCTATTACTAAAAAGTCAAAAGATGACAGATGCTGGTGAGGTTGTGGAGAAAAGGGAACTCTTATACATTGTTGGTGGGAATGTAAATTATTTCGACCTTTGTGGAAAGCAGTGTGGCAGTTCCTCAAAGAGGACTACCATTTGACCCAGCAATCCTATTACTGGGTATATACCCAAAGGAATAGATATTATTCTACTATAAAGATATATGCACACATATATGTTCATTGTATCACTACTGACAATAGGAAAGACATGGAATCAACCTAAATGCTTATCAATGGCATATTGGATAAAGAAAAGGTACATATATGCCATGAAATACTGTGCAGCCATAAAAGGGAATGAGATCATAATGTTTGCAGGAACATGGATTGTGCTTCAGCCCATTATCTTTAGCAAACTAACGAGGGAACAGAAAACCAAATACTGCATTTTCTTACGTGTAACGGGGAGCTAAATGATGAAAACACATGGACACAAAGAGGGTAGCAACAGACAGATGGTGAGAGGAGGGAGAGGATCAGAAAAAAATATCTATTGGGTATGACGCCTCCTACCCGAGTGATGAAATAGTATAACAAACCCTAGTTTGTATAGTGTGTTAAACCTTCATGACATGAGTTTATCTGTATAACAAACCTGCACATGTACCCCTGCCCCTAAAATAAAAGTTAAAAGAAAGACCTGGAAATTCCTACATCAGGACTAAAAGTTTTCATTTGAATTAAATATTTAATAATTTTGTTTTATTTTTATTTCATTTTATCTTTTTTGTGAATGTTAATATCACCCATAGAGGCAAGTTACCTTGATAATAGAAAGTGAAAGGTAAACATTACAGGCTGAATTCCTTATAGAAGTGAATTATCAAAACCATTTTAAGGTTTATTTACATTTTCCTTTAAAAATGCGAACAAAATAAACATTATTCTGAGCTGTTACAAGAAACCAAATTGTTAAATGCATCATTTATTCTGTCTTTAAAATGTTAATGACTTAGTTTTACTGTTGTATAAAGAGTAATTGAAGATCTAAGTTTCAGCTTGCTATGTCAAAGAGGGTGACCAGTTGGTTCTGTTTGCCCTGGACTTTTGTGGATTTAGTACTAAAAGCCCTGCATCCAGGGAAACTTTCTCCTTAGTTCCAGGTAAAGTAGGATGGTTGACCACTCTAATGTCAAGTTGACAATTCTTACTAGTACACTCTTCCAATCATGTGTCTAGACAGCTATTCTTTGTATCTGTACATTTTCAAACTCTTTCTAATATGAAATTAATTTATTTTATACTTTAAGTGTAACGTCTTATAGTTTTCCTATGAGTTAGGTGGCTTTTCCTTTGAAAATGGTTACAGATTTAAAAACAAAGTACACCAAAATCTCATTTGTATAGTTCACATTTTGATAATTAATTTTGGTAGATAGCAGCCTAATATGTAGAAAAAGAAGGTATTTTAATAAATACTAGTAAATCTGTATGGTGTTCTCCATTTATTACTGATAATATCTTTATCTGTTGGTAGAATACCAGAATATAGACCATTAAAAATGGAAAAACATCAGTTTTAAAAATTGACATTTTCAGAATAAAAGAACAAAAAATAATAGTATGTTTTCATTTAAGGTCATGAAACTAATTTAAAACTTAAGAATGTTAGGAAGGAGGTTTTATGTAGAAATTGAAATGCAAAGAGATATTCCTTTTTCTACAAAGCCAATCTGTGGTATGACCATAAGCCAATTGAAAAGAAAGCATGTAAAATTCAACTCATAAGTGTTTGGTTTCCATGTGGTCAGTCATAAGATATTGAGACCAAAACCTGACTCATATATGAAGGAACTAAAGATGGTCAGGTATAAGGCCTTCCAACTGCAGATAAAACATTTATTTCTATTGCATATACTCTTGCTTATTTTATTTTGGCTCTTAGCATTGTCACTTTGTGTGAAATAGCTCCATTTTTTTTTTTTTTAAGAAAATAATTCCAACTTTGCTCAGTGGCCAAAAATTGTATTTTAACTCCTGACAGACTACATAAAAAAATGTGTGCCTCTGGTCCCAGGAGGAACCAAATGGCTCAGTCAGCTCAATTCATCATTACTACTGGAAAAAATAACTCAGCATGCCTGCCCTGCTTGGTGGTGAGTCAGTGGCATCATATTCATATACTGACAGCAATTTTTTTCTTTTTAGGAATTACCCTCTCTATCCTGAGCCAAAACACAGAGCAGTAAGATTAAATTAGGTATCAGTGTTTTAAAGAGCAAAGGCTGATGTTATTTTAAATTATTAATTCATTTTAAAAGGCCAAGTAGCGTTTACTTTAGGTGCTGAGGTGATGACAGAGGTCAATTTGATGATGGTCTTGATCTTGGGAGCTTATATCTTATAGAAAATATGAAATGTACTTAAGTAATATTTTCAGCACAGAATGCTAAGTTACTGGTAATATTCAGTGGGAGTTCACAGGGAGGAATGAGTATAAATACTTATGATTGGGAGGTTTTCTTTTATTTATTCAGCAATTTGAATACTACTGTGTTTTAGTAGGAATTTTTAACAAGGAGATTTAATTGTAGCTCTGACTGATCCAATAGTCCAGCAGAAATTTACTGAACAATTAGAATAAGTGCGATATTTAAATGAATAAGAAATCAGTAACATATATTTTGTTTCATAAGTTAGTCATGATCCCATGGAGGGAGACAGACGAATATCAAGCATTTGCAGCAAGATATAAGTGTTATAATGCGTTTGTCAAGGATACGATTTCTTTCTTATGGTATATATTTCCCTTAAGTATGTATATGTATTTTTTTGGTCAAAGCCTTCTATTGTCACTTTTGTTCAAATTGGAAAATGCCCACCACATTCTCTCATTACAAAAGCTTATTGTCAAATCAATAAGCCAAATGAGACTTAACTTGGGTAAGAAAAAGTATGACTACCTTTTTCAGTTTAAAGAAACTAACTGTGCTTCCTTCCCTTGCATCTCAATTCTGATTCCTAATTCTAAGATAAATGGACTCATTGATAAATAGTCTGACTTATAGATAAAATCATGGAACCTGTCCACAAGTTAGTGGCCTGATAAACTAGAACTGCTGCCTTCCCCATTTCTTGCTTTGCTCTTACAGGGTTCTCCCCCTAGAGGAAAACTCTCAGTTGTCTCCAGTTGCTTGGTGCTCAGGAGTTTTTAAGCCCTGGCCAGTGCATCATTATAAGATTTGTAAATTGGAGAAGATCATTTGTGAAAGAGAAAATGGAGGTGGGAAAGAAGAGTGCTCAACAAGAGCGTTTTGAAGGAGATAGTTTTAGGAAAGAGGAGATTTGACTGGAAATTGATTCTTATGAAATTATCCAAATACCCACGTGTACCCTGGAATGACTTTGCATTTTGAAAATGATTCATTAAAGACAGGTCATGAGGTATGAGTAAAATATTCCTAGATGAGAAGGGAAAAGGAGACCATTCAAATAGTTCACAGAATACACAGAAAATCTTGAAACGATTGTGATGTATTCACGAAAAGTAGAAATCCTCATTGTGTCTTCAGGGTAGAGTTATGATGTAGGAGTGGCAGAAGGTGAGATTAGAAAGCAGATTGGGTTCTGTTTGTGAAAATCTTTGCATGCTATTCTAGTAATATCTAATTTAGACTTTACCTATGCAGGTAGAAGGAAGACACAGTGACCTTTTAGCTCAGAGGTGCTATTACAGGCAGGTAATTTATATGGCAGAGTAAAGGATGGAGTGGGTAAGTTGGGAGATGAGACAGGAAGCAGACACACAGTTGGGAGGCTTTTTTCATTTTTCATGTTATTTATTTAGTTTGTTTATTTATGTATTTATTTATTTGAAACAGGGTCTCTCTCTGTCACCCAGGCTGAAGTGCCGTGGTGTTATCATGACTCGCTGCAGCTTCAGATTCATCCATTGATTGACAGGTTATAAACTTATTGGTGATGTTTTTTTCTTTTAAAGATACAAAAATTAATGATATATTTTAAAGTCAGTGAAAAATGTAATTCAAGTAGAGGTGACGTTGGTCTCCAAATTAGGAATTGCAGGGTGGGGATGGATAGAATTTTAGAGATATTTCTAAAGAAGAAAAATCCGGTTGACATATTAAAAATTTCTAGACATATGATTAAATGCTTCTAAAGATCGTTAGAACTTAAGGTTTATGACTTGTTGAGGCATTTATGATTCAGCCACAAAATAGATTAAAAAATAATCCAGATCTCATGGAATCATACTGGTTTGAGTTCTGAGACTTTACTCAAAAAAAATTTTTAATAGAGAAGGAACTGTATTTATCTAGCCACCTATCTTTATATATCTCAATACTGGTGATAAATGGTTCCAAATACAGTTTTTTCTTCTTTATATCTCTCTTTCTTTTTCCAATCTCTTGGGCTTTTTCTTCTATCTTTCCCAATTTTTTTTGTTACTATCTCATATTTCTTTTTGCCCTATTTGCCTTAAAAACAACCACTACTCACAAAGCACTGTCTACCTTTTGATTTCCTCCTTTTCGACCTCTCCTCTTTCCTACTGCCCTTTTTACCCTCTCCATTGTGGATGAGACTGGGAATATATACAGTACAGAAGGGAACAGTTAACTCAACATTTGGCCCAAGGGTTATAGTGGAGACTGACTCCTAAGAGCTCAATCTATATTCATGCTGCCTTTTGATTCATTTTTTTTAATCTCATACCATACTACCAAACTCCCTAGTTGTTTATTCAAGTCAGAGTTTACTTTTGCAAAGAATAAATAGATCAAAATAGGAAGCAAATACAGTTCTTGAAAAGTACAATAACTTTTAGAGAGAAGAGGCTATCATAAAATTATATATTTTTTGCTAGAATGTTTTTCTGATTCTCATATACTTGGTAATTAGATTCTGAAGAATATTCACTTCTTTGTACAGGGGAATCAGCAGCATCCAGAACCTTGTATAGATAGCTGACTTCTTAGACCCAACCTAGTGACTCAAGCTGTGTTAGCTTTGGGGCTGGACAGTTGAAATTCCATTCAAAGCCACAAGGCATTTTTCTTTTAATGTAGTTTGTAGCGTGTGTGCGTGTATGTGTGTATGTGTAAAATAATGAATAAAATTTGTATTACCCTTGTAGTGTTCAAGTTGTCACTTAAGTTGTATTGAATTCTTTTTCGATTGGTCCCTAAAAAATGTTTTGTGTTTTTGTACCACTCTGCAACACCTATTGAAGAGATATAATTTACTTATTAAACAGCTGATAATTTTATTTTATGCTGCAGTTATTTGCAAACCCATATAATAATACTGTAGAAACAGCTTATTGTTTTAGTGCGAAGTAGAGTGACCAGGAGTTTGCATGCTGGTTGTCCAATCAAAAATGAATTCTCAAAAAGTCCCTCACATTTTATTAATTGGAAAATCAAAACCAATATCTAATGGGACAGCACCAACTAAACTTTCTGGTGGAGGTTATCTTTGTAGAGTTTGTATTTATTTCCAGATCTTTTCTAATGAAATGGCTCTTTTCACAGTCGTTTATTTGCCATTGACTGTTGTTCCCTGGCAATTAATTAAGAAGAGGGGGATAGAGTTCACTTCTGTTAGGTTCCCTGTCCCTACCCCATTCCAAAGTTAAAATCTTTGATAGTTGGCTGTTTGTGAATTTCAGTACATGCTTCTAATTCACAAAAACATTTGTTTGGCAGGAAAGAAAAGGCCCTTTGCTATGAAGGATTTTTTTTTCCCCAAATATGCATGGAGATATTTTGTTGTGATTTCTCAGGAACTGAATGAGAGTCCTAAATTAAAATAATTTGATAAAACAAAATGTAAAATTCCATTTTGCGTAATATCTTTAATCAAGACTCTTTGATGTCATTTGTTTGGTTATTAAGTTTCTATATCTAAGATCGAAATGGTTTATATTTAAATTATATAAAAATGTCTATGTTATAGATGCTATGTGTTCATAATTTTGAATTGTGATTTAATTCTCATAAAACTTCACATATTAGCACCTCAATAATTTTTGCTCAGAAATGCAGAATTTTTATAGTTCAATAGCAGAGTCTCTGAAGGTACACCCTGAAAGAGGAGTCTCATGGTGATTTCAAAGAGAATTCTGTTAGAGAATTCATATCATGAAACATTCATTGAAACGTAAGTGTTCTCAATATTTTTTGTCTACTTAAAAAAATGATTTTGCATCTATTTAAATTATTTATCATATTAGATTTTATGTGCCATAGAACTTTACATGGGTAGCTTGAATCATTGAAGAGAGAATCCCCTTTAAAAGGCCTGTTGATAGCAAAGACATGAAATCAACCTAGATGCCCATCACTGGTAGACTGAATAAAGAAAATGTGATAAATACACACCATGGAATATTATGCAGCCAGAAAAAAAAGAATGAGACATGACCTTTGTAGCAACATGGGTACATGGATGGAGCTGGAGAACATTATCCTAAGTGAGTTAATGCAGGAACAGAAAACCAAATACTGCATGTTCTCATAAGTGGGAGCTAAACATTGAGTACACACAGACACATAGAAGGGAGCAGTGGACACCAGGGTCTACTTGAAGGTGGAGGAGAGGAGGGTGAGGATTGAAAAACTACCTATTGGGTACTGTGCTTATTACCTGGATGATGAAATAATCTGTACACCAAACCCCTGCAATGTGCAATTTATCTATATAACAAACCTACACATGTACCCCTAAAACAAAAATAGAAGCTTTAAAAAAAGAAAGGCCTGTTGGATGATGAGAGAAGTTCTGTTCACTATCCTCTAAGTACCACTAGTGTGATTGAAATATAAGGAAGAGAAGTTAAAATTAAATTGAATGGCCTTCTATGTGCCAGGTGTGTTTCCTTTTCAACTACTAGAGTGTAGAATAAGACAAAGAGAGTTGATCAACAGTTGTACTCCTATATATGATAACACTATGTAATCTAGTATATAAAACAAGAGGGGAGAAGTAGCAAATGATGAAGAAAAAGCAGTGGTTAAACCGAAAAGAAGGATTTAGTTGAACTTTAAATTATAATCCAGTGAATTCCTTAGGAAATTGATGAGGATTCATTTTGCTAATCGAAACTTAATTATGTTGTGTTTTCTGTTTCTCCATACATTTGTGTCTTTATTAAATGATGTCATTTATATGTATCTATGTATGAATGTACATACCTACCTGCCATTATGCTATAGACATCTGTGTTTTCAACATTGAACCTATCAGTAGAGCCACATTTGTTTTATTTTTGGAATGCTTAAAGTAGATCATGTTTAATTGTAAAAGAACTATAAACGTCTCTACCTGCACTACTACGTGGTGTCCATCATAAAAAAAAAGTAATTATCCTGAACCATGGACATGTTTGTGGTTGTAAATCTGTTCTCTTTTCTCTGCTTGAAGTGATAATGTTTCATGATACCAGTATTTTTCGAACATTTCTATTGCAAGACACCATGATTACAGAGGTGAATGATCACGTTCTTACATGAGAGATTTAACTCTGAGAGGCCATTGCAAATAGGATGTCTGTAAATTTTGAAGTCTTAGGCTTCATATGAAAAAAAAAGAAATGTAAGCAGTTGCACTGTCCTCCAAATATATGTATTTCACTACAAAAAAAATTATCTTTTCCTGTAAGATCTTTGAGTAAAAATGATGCTTGCGAAGGATGTGCCATGTTTCAAGGACTTTCCAGTGGCCATAGTATTAATACAAGAAACACAGTTGTGCATTTGGAACTTCAGTTCAGTGATACCATGAACTGAATTGATGAATTTACTGAGTTAGAACTTGTTTTGTTTTTTGACAGTTGAAAGGGTATTTGTAGAGACTCCTTCACCTAGCAAAACCTTTTTATGTATCAATAGTCTACAGTCTCTGACTTAGACCATTTGTGTTACAAATATGCACTAAGTAATGCATGGAAGCCTGGGTTATTGAAATATGTAACCATTTCCCAACTACAGTATCAGGATGTCAGGAGGTTCTGCATTTTTCATTTTGTCACTTTTAGGAAATTTTGCCAGGTGCTGGATATGATAACAACTAGGGTGGAGAGAGGAAGCAGACAGGTGTGTGCATGTGCCTGTATGTGTGCATGTCTGTAACTGGAAACTAGGGAAGATTGCAAGAAGCCTGGAGTCCCACATAGTTCACAGATATCACAGATTTAGGTCTTGGCAGAGGTGTATCAGCACAGATCTGTTCACTACTTGGGTTAAAGACCTTCCTACTTTAGGGCCCATATCTATAAGGTTTTTGTCATGTAGAAAGAAGAATAATATTACTTTAGTGTTAGATTCAAATTTTCAGGGATGTCAACATTACTATCATGACTATATTGTATAACAGTTTATTTTCCATAACCATTTTCTATTAAAAGGAAATACAGAGTTTGTCTTGCTCACCATGTTTCTTATTCCCCACACTGAAACACAAATGTTCATCTTGATTGAGAAACTGAGAACTTGATTGCCTCTGTTTCACATATTGATATTTGCTTTTTAAAGTACATTGACACAAAGTAGCCAGTATTAAATCTACCTCTATCCCAGATGTTTTAGAGAAGAAAAAGGAAACTCATTGTTTTCATGTTAGTCATCATATAATTTCTTAAGAATATTTTATATATACAATACACAAAGACACCTTTACTTTTTCTATTTTAAATTTCTCTTAACTGTCAGAAAATCTCACTATCCTTAAACATCATAAAATTCTAATTTGCTCTGCCTGTAACTGATAAAAAAACATTCTGGAACCAGTAAGTTATTTAAAATCCAAAAAACTGTGTTTCAAAGATACCTAAAGGGACATTTGCAAAATGGTCATTTTAACTGTGAATTTTAAATCATCTCTTGGTAAACAAGGTTTGTAAAGAACTATTTATTTTGGTTCCAAATCATGAGACATTTTTATAGGCTTTATTCATTTAATGGTTACATTTCTTAGATTACTAGCTTATTCATTTATTCAACGAATATTTGTTGAGCCCTTTTTTAAGTGTCAGTCATTTTTCAAGGCACTGGTGATACAAAAGTGAGCATATTTAACAAAAATATCTTCATGCTCATGAAGCTTCCATTCTAGTGACAGAAAAAAAAAAGATAAATTATAAATCAAATAGTGATTGTATGGAGAAAAGTAAAGCCAGAAGGGAAAAGGAGTCGTGCTGGGAGATGTTCCATTTAAAACAGGGTAGTTAGGGAAGGTCTCAGAACTGTAACATTTGTAGGAAGACCTAGAGGAGGCGAGAGAACAGCTGAGTACTTCCATGGGGTTACGTGTTCTAACCACAGCAAATCCCAAATCCCCGAGGCAGCACCGTGTCTGCTGGGAATCTCGGAGAGGAGAGTTGGGTTGATTGGTGCAGAGTGAAGTAGGTGGGAAAGCAGAAGAGGGCAAAAGAGGCATTGTATGTGGGGAGTGAGGAAAGTAATAGAATACTTTTTGAGGGCTTTGGCTTTTCTCTGAAGGAGATGAGAAACCACTGGACAGCTCTGAGCATTAAGAGTTACTGAAAAAATGGCGTGAACCCAGGACGCGGAGCTTGCAGTGAGCTGAGATCCGGCCACTGCACTCCAGCCTGGGCGACAGAGCGAGACTCCGTCTCAAAAACAAACAAAAAAAACAAACAAACAAAAAAAAAAGAGTTACTGAAAATATCTTTGGAAATCTAACCATGCTTTGTGTAATGAAACTTATTTACAGTATTGGCCAGTTCTTCTGTGCCGTTCCGCCTGCCCCGATTTCCTTATTTATTCAGAATATTGAATTTCAGAAGACTTTATATTTGTAACACACATACCTCAAATTAGCTATGGCAGGTGTTTCAAAGTCCGGCTTCAGGTGACTTCAAATATACAATAGTGTAGTAGGGTAGGTTTAGGCAGAAACTAGCCTGCTGCTGCTTTCTCCTCTCAGCTCTAGCTCTAAAATTTTGAAATGGAAATACAGTTGTCATAAAGCTCTTGTAGAAGTCATAGCTTTTAAAGGAGATTTTCAGACTAATAAACATTTCTCGCCTCAATTAATAGACATAATAGGAAATGCAGAGAAGAAGGAGTAAAGGGCCTTGACTGATATTTTCCTGGATTGGAAAGGAGAAGTAGGGGTACAACAGAATGAAAGAAAAAAGAATTCTGACCTAAAAAGCCAAAAGCATCTCAAAACCAAGATGCTTGGGAATCCTTTAAAAAATCCAGCTGGTAAAGACATATAATTAGAGTGGCCATATGTCCTGTTTTATTCCCAGGACAATACAGATTTATGCCTGCTCTCCCAGTGTAATTATTAATAGCACCCC
Source organism: Theropithecus gelada (assembly GCF_003255815.1). Classification (NCBI taxonomy): domain Eukaryota; kingdom Metazoa; phylum Chordata; class Mammalia; order Primates; family Cercopithecidae; genus Theropithecus; species Theropithecus gelada. The sequence continues at coordinate 98,748,121 of NC_037672.1, read as the reverse complement.
TTTCATTCCTCAAAATGTCCTGGTTTTGATGATAAATTTGTGGTCACCTAACATGAGTCTAACTGTGCTTCACACCTTTTGTGTTATTAGAAATCATTTCAATTTTTGGTGTTTTCATAATTTTAGTTTAATTTAGAGTATTATTAGTGCTGATTAGCCCTTTAATTTTTTCCCTTTAATTTTTCCCTTTAACTTTTTCCCCTCTTGGAATGGTTTTATGGGTTTGTATTTTAAAAAGATTGGAGATTGTTGACTTTCTGGTGCTTCAGAAGAATGTACATTTCTTATTTTAAGAGTTGTTTATATTGAAGTTTATTTTCTCTATTTTTGCCTGTTGAATGAGAGATTATTTTAGATTAAAAATTATATGTGGTTTCCAGAGTGTTGCTGTTATAATATTATGTAATTATACATTGAAATTAAGTTTTCATTTATGTATTTTATAAAAGCATTAGTTTTGGTTTATGGGAGGAGATTGGTGAGAAAAATGTTTCCTTTTAAAGGGAAGGTTGGAATGAATGCTTTCATATGTGTGTCCAGATTTGCTTTGCAAATACAGTATCCCACATTGAAATATCACTGTACTATAAATATTGCTGTAACAGTCTTATGGACATGTAATTGTGGAATCAGGGGAAGAGAACTAAATTAAGAGTCAGGAAACCTTAATTCTTGTTTTTTTTCTCAGTAAGTGGAATGATGATTTTTGCCTATACTACTTACCCTGTCTGTGCCTTAGGGCTCTCTGACCTAAACTAAGTCACTGGGCTGTTGGGCAGAGCCAAGGAGTTAAATATGTTTGAAACAATTTTATAAGTTATGATTTCTGCTAAATCTAAGATTGCATTTGGTGTATGGGAACAAGGAAAGCCCTTTTAAGTGAGATAGTTATATTTCTTTCCTAAGAAGTTCTGAATCAGTAAGTTAATTACCTCTCTCCTCTAGGGAATGAATCAACTAATTATAAAGAGAGAGCCAAGGTCAAATTTAAGCCAATCTGTCTGTTAGTCTAGGAGACTACTTAGTTCATTTCTTCATGGGGAAAATGCAGGCGTTATTATGTGAATAGTTTGACAGGTTTGAGAGCCTGGGCAAATAGACCTAAGTAGACCTTTCACAATGACTTCCATAATTTATTGAAAATAATGTGCATTAATAGATTGACAGAGATACCCAAATGTCTATCTTTCACATACAAATGATTTTCGGATTATGTGTACCATTGACCTGCACGATTGGCATGGATAATTAAATTTTAACTATGTCTTTGCAGCTAATCTAGCTTGATAACTGTGTTTAGGTGTAGCACATGTCTTTCATTGGAGATTCTGGAGCAAAAATGAATATGTTTACATAGGGTAAAGCATGTTCCTTTTTAATGAAAGTTCATATTTTTATTTATTGATTAAGAGTAGATCCTCATACTATCCTTGTACAATTGGCCTATCTTTGATGTAAATGAAATTTTTATGAAACACATTTTCATCAGTGCAATGAATCATCCATTCCTGGATACCTGCCAATAGATAGTTATGACCTTGGAATAAAATAACAGTTGGGAAAAATAATCAGATTTCCATATGTAATGTTGGGCAATTTAAATAATATAAGGTGTGCCCTTCCTCTAGTACACTTAAACACACAGAATTGAAAGAAAAATGAAGTTAATCTTTTGTGTATTATTATATTTATGGACTGGAAAAAAACGATGGCTAAAAAGAACAATCATGGCATGCCATTGTTATTGAATGTATTTTTAATGTGTATTTGAGGTGGAGGTGAGGGTGGAAAGTTTTATAAACTGAGATAACTGATTCTGTGTGGAAATGAATTACGTCCACTTATATTATCATGTGGTTCTCATATATATATATTTGAAATTAAATGCCTTTCTCTCCTATACTAAAGGAAAAGAACAATGTGTTTGTAATAAGGATAAAACTGTTAATTTCATAAAATTCCTGAAATAATATACATGAACAAAGAAGTGATTTTTCCAGTGGTCTTAAAAAATTTGATAAATGATTGCAATTATTTAAATTATTTTTAGAATGCATTTATAATCTGGGTTTCAAATTTAAATACAAGTTATTTTGTATTTATGAGAAGTAATAAGAAAAATTCAATAGATCTCTAAAGAAAACGAAAACAGGTTAAATATTTGTTAGATATCTTTTACTGATTTGATATCTCCTATTTTTAAGTGTGTTTTGGTATTATTAAGAATGCAATCTATAAGAAAGAACACGTGTGAACTTTCAGTTACATCGGCTACCAGATAGCAACTAAGCCATGCATTTCTTTTAGAGGGAAGAGTGTTTTGTTTCTTGAAACAGAAAAGTTACTAACTGATGCTGTTATATATTATTTTTGTGCAATAAGGATGTTTTGCAGTTTTAAATATGATTATATACTATAGTGTGTCCACTCTGGTGGTATGCAGTCATCATTAAGATTGACATTCATGAGCCATGTATATGCCTTACATTTCTATGTGCCCATTGCCAGTGTTGGACTTGAATTTTTTAAGTGGTTTTTCAATAAAGTAGTCTGTTTAGAATAATTTATTATACTTTTTTATTTTTTTTCTTTCTCTTTTTTTTTTTTTTTAAGCAAAGTGAATGGAATACTCAGAATTCCATTTGGGAATTGTGGTTGTTTTTAAATTCTTGCATCTGTGAAGGGAAGCTAACTAGAATGCTATTTACTTCTCAAAATATGACTTTTATTTGAAACAAACTTTTAAATGAAATGACCTGGAATATGTCAGATCTGACAGAATTAGAAACATTTAAAATTGATGTAAAATATCATTTTACTAAGCAATTAATAGGGATAGACTTACTTAGTTCTGTTATACATAGCAACTACACAGGCAACGATATCTTTCATATAATTCCATGCGAGTCCCTTGGAAGAGGCACTATAGTGTGGCTGCTTTTTTATGGCCATCTGTTACTCTTTCTATCACAACACTTAACACTTTACACAAGGTACACTTGGAATTAGTTCTTTCTACCACTTGGTAACTAATGAAAAGTATACGTGAAACTTAGAATCTATGGAAGCAAGTCATTTCATAGGAGGAATTTGGAAGTCTTTCTCTTATCAAATTATAACATGAATGATTTTTGCTTAGAGTTGTTCAACTCTACTTTGACATAATTTTTGATGATAAAAATTCTATTCACTGGAATTTCTGTTAAAATACTCATGTAAAGTGGCTAGAAACAGAATACTTGGATTTTCTCATAAATTAATTCAAATAGGACAATTTGTTTCAATAAAACTACAAGAAGAATTTAAGGCAAAGGTGCTCATTTGGGTTTAGCTTAAATTTTTATAATGCAAACTTGGAGGCAAAACTGTGACTGGCACACCTGCCGTCATTTAATGTGAATGAATAAACCTTTGTGTGTGGCTGTGTGTGTATGAGAGTTACTGATAGAGAATGTATAAGAGAGCTATTTGATAACAGACACTGTCCTCAGGTGAATTGGGAAATTGGGGAAGTAAAATAACCAATGTGTTTCATTTGCATGTAACAGGTAGGAAGAATAATTAAGAAAAACAAACAAACAAACAAACAAAAAACACCTGTTTGCCTAGTGGCAGTTGCCCCTAGATAGGTTTATTTTTCTTTCAGCATCAGAAATGCTAGATCTTTTTATTAAAATCCATTTATCTCTAGCTGAGATGTATCAGTGATTCTGTTAAATAAAATTTAGTGTTAATACTGTTATTTGAGAGAATTTTTGGTTTGATTATAAAGAGATAGATTAAAATAGAACTAAAGATGGTTTTGGTAAAAAAGGAACAGGTTAATTTTCTCCCTTCTCATTTGACCATTATTTTAGCTATTAAGTAAAATAAACAAATAAAAAAAAAAAACCAAATATACTGTCAGGTAATTCTGAAAAAGAAAGCTTTGGGTATCCATAGTATTATTTTAAGAAAGTGTTCCCTGACCTTGTCTCAAAGGATTTGAAAGTTGTAAACATCTTTTGTAAAAATGAGGCCACTAAATCTGATTTCCTTTATATTAAAATATTCATATGTATTGTAACAACTATATAAGTGGCAGTTAAATATGTTTTCTTCCTAAGTGTGATCATCTGTTTTACACTTAATTGAAGCAAATTTCTTCTAGTTTTCTGATTATAATGATGACATGGCATGCAAGAAACCAGAGCATGTTAATCAAACCTTATGATTAAGTACTTCATGGAAAATGATCATTATGGACGCTCAGTAACATTTATTTGGCCAAATTACATGTAAAGTTAGTTCCATTCTTAATACTACAAAGTTATGCATTTGTGTATCTCGTTATTGAAGGAAATTTAGAAATCTTTTGAGTTTGAATTCCCTCATTTCATTTTGCAATTTAAACAATACATTTAGAAAATCAGTCTGCATTGTTACATGGAAAATAATTTGCCATCCAGCCTCTCCCAAGATGACAGTACTGAAGACTGTAATGTGTTTCAAAATATTCATTTTATTCTAGGTGTTGACTACTTTTAGGATTGCCTTAATTAAAAAAAATAAAACTTCTAGGAATAAAAGTTTTATTGTTCACCATGGATGGTTGAGAATAATATAATTTAATACCTTATTTGAAATAAATTGTAAGTGACATTTTCTTATCGGCTTTTCTACTGAAAGCTAGATGAAACAGAATATGTACTGAGTTTAATGGTGAGATTTTATTACCAAAATCTACTTATTTTTAAAGAAATTAATTCTCTTCTGTCTTTACCTCCATGCTATTTTTTAATATTATTCTCGAGATGTGATTCAGAAGCTGTCTCATGAAAATAATATACTAGAGCTTTACTTTTAATTGTACTTTTGTGTATCTGCAATGTTCATTATACTCTAGAATACTTCGTGAAGGGAGAATAGATTTTATGAAAATGTTATGCATGCAGTCTGTTAACCATTAAGTAGAAGAATAATCTGGATTATAGATAGTATACTTTCTTTTTTTTTTTTTTTTTTAATTTATTTATTATTATTATACTGTAAGTTGTAGGGTACATGTGCATAACGTGCAGGTTTGTTACATATGTATACTTGTGCCTTGTTGGTGTGCTGCACCCATCAACTCCTCATTTACATCAGGTATAACTCCCAATGCAATCCCTCCCCCCGCCCCCCTCCCCATGATAGGCCCCGGTGTGTGATGTTCCCCTTCCCGAGTCCAAGTGATCTCATTGTTCAGTTCCCACCTATGAGTGAGAACATGCGGTGTTTGGTTTTCTGTTCTTGTGATAGTTTGCTAAGAATGATGGATTCCAGCTGCATCCATGTCCCTACAAAGGACACAAACTCATCCTTTTTTATGGCTGCATAGTATTCCATGGTGTATATATGCCACATTTTCTTAATCCAATCTGTCACTGATGGACATTTGGGTTGATTCCAAGTCTTTGCTATTGTGAATAGTGCTGCAATAAACATACGTGTGCATGTGTCTTTATAGCAGCATAATTTATAATCCTTTGGGTATATACCCAGTAATGGGATGGCTGGGTCATATGGTACATCTAGTTCTAGATCCTTGAGGAATCGCCATACTGTTCTCCATAATGGTTGAACTAGTTTACAATCCCACCAACAGTGTAAAAGTGTTCCTATTTCTCCACATCCTCTCCAGCACCTGTTGTTTCCTGACTTTTGAATGATCGCCATTCTAACTGGTGTGAGATGGTATCTCATTGTGGTTTTGATTTGCATTTCTCTGATGGCCAGTGATGATGAGCATTTTTTCATGTGTTTGTTGGCTGTATGAATGTCTTCTTTTGAGAAATGTCTATTCATATCCTTTGCCCACTTTTTGATGGGGTTGTTTGTTTTTTTCTTGTAAATTTGTTGGAGTTCTTTGTAGGTTCTGGATATTAGCCCTTTGTCAGATGAGTAGATTGCAAAAATTTTCTCCCATTCTGTAGGTTGCCTGTTCACTCTGATGGTAGTTTCTTTTGCTGTGCAGAAGCTCTTTAGTTTAATGAGATCCCATTTGTCAATTTTGGCTTTTGCTGCCGTTGCTTTTGGTGTTTTAGACATGAAGTCTTTGCCCATGCCTATGTCCTGAATGGTACTACCTAGATTTTCCTCTAGGATTTTTATGGTATTAGGTCTAACATTTAAGTCTCTAATCCATCTTGAATTAATTTCCGTATAAGGAGTAAGGAAAGGATCCAGTTTCAGCTTTCTACTTATGGCTAGCCAATTTTCCCAGCACCATTTATTAAATAGGGAATCCTTTCCCCATTTCTTGTTTCTCTCAGGTTTGTCAAAGATCAGATGGCTGTAGATGTGTGGTATTATTTCTGAGGACTCTGTTCTGTTCCATTGGTCTATATCTCTGTTTTGGTACCAGTACCATGCTGTTTTGGTTACTGTAGCCTTGTAGTATAGTTTGAAGTCAGGTAGCGTGATGCCTCCAGCTTTGTTCTTTTGACTTAGGATTGTCTTGGAGATGCGGGCTCTTTTTTGGTTCCATATGAACTTTAAAGCAGTTTTTTCCAATTCTGTGAAGAAACTCATTGGTAGCTTGATGGGGATGGCATTGAATCTATAAATTATCTTGGGCAGTATGGCCATTTTCACGATATTGATTCTTCCTATCCATGAGCATGGTATGTTCTTCCATTTGTTTGTGTCCTCTTTTATTTCACTGAGCAGTGGTTTGTAGTTCTCCTTGAAGAGGTCCTTTACATCCCTTGTAAGTTGGATTCCTAGGTATTTGATTCTCTTTGAAGCAATTGTGAATGGAAGTTCATTCATGATTTGGCTCTCTGTTTGTCTGTTACTAGTGTATAAGAATGCTTGTGATTTTTGCACATTAATTTTGTATCCTGAGACTTTGCTGAAGTTGCTTATCAGCTTAAGGAGATTTTGGGCTGAGACAATGGGGTTTTCTAAATATACAATCATGTCATCTGCAAAGAGGGACAATTTGACTTCTTCTTTTCCTAACTGAATACCCTTGATTTCTTTCTCTTGCCTGATTGCCCTAGCCAGAACTTCCAACACTATGTTGAATAGGAGTGGTGAGAGAGGGCATCCCTGTCTTGTGCCAGTTTTCAAAGGGAATTTTTCCAGTTTTTGCCCATTCAGTATGATATTGGCTGTGGGTTTGTCATAAATAGCTCTTATTATTTTGAGGTACGTTCCATCAATACCGAATTTATTGAGCGTTTTTAGCATGAAGGGCTGTTGAATTTTGTCAAAAGCCTTTTCTGCATCTATTGAAATAATCATGTGGTTCTTGTCTTTGGTTCTGTTTATATGCTGGATTATGTTTATTGATTTGCGAATGTTGAACCAGCCTTGCATCCCAGGGATGAAGCCCACTTGATCATGGTGGATAAGCTTTTTGATGTGTTGCTGAATCCGGTTTGCCAGTATTTTATTGAGGATTTTTGCATCGATGTTCATCAGGGATATTGGTCTAAAATTCTCTTTTTTTGTTGTATCTCTGCCAGGCTTTGGTATCAGGATGATGTTGGCCTCATAAAATGAGTTAGGGAGGATTCCCTCTTTTTACAGTGCAATCAAACTAGAACTCAGGACTAAGAAACTCAATCAAAACCGCTCAACTACATGGAAACTGAACAACCTGCTCCTGAATGACTACTGGGTACATAACGAAATGAAGGCAGAAATAAAGATGTTCTTTGAAACCAATGAGAACAAAGATACAACATACCAGAATCTCTGGGACACATTTAAAGCAGTGTGTAGAGGGAAATTTATAGCACTAAATGCCCACAAGAGAAAGCAGGAAAGATCTAAAATTGACACTCTAACATCGCAATTAAAAGAACTAGAGAAGCAAGAGCAAACACATTCGAAAGCTAGCAGAAGGCTAGAAATAACTAAGATCAGAGCAGAACTGAAGGAGATAGAGACACAAAAAACCCTCCAAAAAATCAATGAATCCAGGAGTTGGTTTTTTGAAAAGATCAACAAAATTGACAGACCACTAGCAAGACTAATAAAGAAGAAAAGAGAGAAGAATCAAATCGACGCAATTAAAAATGATAAAGGGGATATCACCACCGACCCCACAGAAATACAAACTACCATCAGAGAATACTATAAACACCTCTACGCAAATAAACTGGAAAATCTAGAAGAAATGGATAATTTCCTGGACACTTACACTCTTCCAAGACTAAACCAGGAAGAAGTTGAATCCCTGAATAGACCAATAGCAGGCTCTGAAATTGAGGCAACAATTAATAGCCTACCAACCAAAAAAAGTCCAGGACCAGATGGATTCACAGCTGAATTCTACCAGAGGTACAAGGAGGAGTTGGTACCATTCCTTCTGAAACTATTCCAATCAATAGATAGTATACTTTCCAGACGCAGTGATGAAATAGGAAACTTTGAAGCACAAGACCATGAAATTGTAGCATATCAGACTTTGACAATAAAGCCGCCGTCACACCCTTCCATTTTCCCCCATTTTATGCCCTGCTGCAAAGTAAGATTTTAACTTTGATTTCATAACACCTAGCTCAGTGTCTTGACACATAATAGGCACTTTAACAAAAGCTTTTTAATGAATGAACAAACTCAGATCTTTAGCAGGTGTTTTTAAAGGGACAATGCGTTTATTTGTGCTGGGGAGAAGCATATGGATAACCAGTAAAAACTGTGGAGTACAAATAGTGGTAGAGAATATTCATCTATTGTTCACTTATGTCTGATTTAAGACTTTTAAAAATGTATATTTCTTTACATTTCAGCATAAAAACTTGCCACTTTTTCTTGCATATCCATTGACTTCATTTTAGGTCTCTATTCTTTTTTTCTCAGAGAGTAGTTTGCTTTACAGTTTATCCCACCACTGAATTATTTTTTGAGTTCCTATCTTATTGGGATGTTGGATGAACTGTATTTTCCGTTATTACACGTAATTTTTTTCCTTTGTTTTTTTCTAAATGAATTGTTTCTGGAAAGGAATTTAAACTGTGAGTAATTATTATTCAGCTTTCCTAGTGTTTGTGAAAACAGAAGTTGACCTCATATGGTAAGAGCTATGGGAAAACTTGGGTGTAACAACAACAACAAAAAAATTTAAGCAAAGGGAAAAAAATTCAACAGTAAGGATAGGAGAGTATGTTTCAATCCTTTAACAGTTTAACTCCAAAAACCAGTTATTTAATACTAAAATTCAGTTTTTAACGGGTTTTTAATGGGAGTTATGAATGTTAGCTAAATGGTATTTGATAGTAAAGACCAATTACCTTTTGATTTAACTCAGGATTTGCTAAGGTTAAAATCTTATTGTTTGGTAAAGGGGCATTATTCCCTCTTCCATTATTAATGAGGAGGAAAACTAGTGTATTCTTCATAGCTCCATTTAATAACTCTCTTTTCCTCTCTTTTCTTTATCTTTCAGCTTTCCCTTCACACTCATTCTTTGACAGTTTCTCCTTCTCTTTTCTCTGCTTACTCTTCCATCAAGTTTATTAAGACCCTGTTCCTTGCTGGGCTCATCCAAGACAGGTAGTTCATCCTCAAGTTCCAAAAAATGAAGATGATTAATAAAGCTATTGCATTTCTTTCCTTTTCCAACCTTGACAAACAAGTTTTTTATTATGATATATGTCCCTTGAGCATCACTCAGGCCCTCTGACCTGTGTCTACCCCATGCAGGAACGCAGAAAAGGTCCACAGTTTGACTCATTTATGGGAATCAGGATTTCAGTGCCTCAGTGTCTGCCTCATCCAGACACTTGTGCAATAGTCACACTGTACAACTGACTGCACTGGACCTTGTCCTAGGCTGATTTATGATTTAAGTGTGTTCCCCTAAACCTGTAGATTTGGGGATGCATCTGGGATTTGTACAACAGAAGAAATGGCTGTATATGAGAGATAAATATGTGAAGCCCCTGAATAGCTTTTGCAAATGGAAGGAGATCTGGAGATACTGGCACTGTTGGCTTATTTTAGCAATAAGGAAACTGAGCTATTAAGAAGTGAAGTGAAGTGCCCACACCTATGTAGTCGGTGAGTGGCAGATCCTTGACTGATTCTCTCTGCTAACTTGAGGACCAGTAAACACTACACTGTAGGGTTTCAGCTCACTCAACATGTAAACAGAATTAGATTTCATAGTCTAAATATTGAATATGTTTCTGAAAGTTATTTTAGAATACTAGTTTTATTTAATAGAGTAAATAGTTTAGAAGAGTATACTGTGAACAATTGAAACCAAATATACCTGAGTGTGCATCCAAACTCTGCTACTTAATAGCAGAGTGAAACTGAACAGGGTATTTAACCTCTTTTTCTTCATCTGTCAAACAGGAACAATAAACACTTATGTGGAGTCAGGCCCAAAATCCACATATTCAAAACTATTGGTACCAGAGTAAAGTGCTTCAGGGATAAATGAAATCCATAATGTCCAGCCTCAGTTTTCCTGCTACTGTGGCTTATTTCTTCAACAAATTTTAGATGAGTTTCTAAGAGCTAGCACCATTGAGTTGATTGATGCTCCTAAAGAGCGTCTTTTACATATATAATTTTTTGAACATTTTTATTTTCACTGATCATTGAGTTGTGTTATTCACATTTGAACGTGACATTAGGAAGGAAATTTTTTTTAGAAGCTTCTTTGTCAAAATGGTTTCTGATATGATTTTCCATAAATATATATGGTGATTTTATTTAACTGTGAGAAGGAGGTTATGGGGCCAGCCGGGTATGGTGGCTCACGTCTGTAATTGAAGTATTTTGGGAGGCCCAGGTGAACTGATTGCGAGAGCCCAGGAATTTAAGATCAGCCTGGGCAACATTGTGAAGCCTCGTCTCTACTAAAATAAATAAATGAATAAATAAAAAATAAATGGATCTGGTGGTGTGCACCTGTAGTCTCAGCTACTCAGGAGGCTGAGGTGGGAGGATCACCTGCATTGGGGAGGTCAAGGCTGCAGTGAGATGAGATTGTGCCATTGAATTCAGCCTGGGCGACAGAGTGACACTACATCTTAAGAAAAGAAAAAAATAAATAAAGGAAAGTTTTATAGTCTACAGGCCATTTTTGTAGCAATTGAGCAGTTTACAAAGTAGTTTTGAAGGACTCACATGTTTTTGGAATCTAGCACCAAAATCTGGTGATCAGCTGGTGAAATATAATTCATAACATCATGATTGGGAACAGTAAAGAAAATACAGGATTCAAAAAAGTATAATTGTGCTCATTTGTTATCACCACTAGTTCCTTAATCTGAGACAATGTCATTTATTATGCAAATTGGAAGGAAATTATGTAATTTGAGGTTATTTGAGGACCATGTTACTATTTTTCCTTACAGGGTACAATGTTGAAATAATATTTTTCAATGATAAATCATATATAATGCTGTGTAATTTTATTGATTATGATACATCTTTCCTTTGCATTCATATGTAGGTCAGCCAAAAAAAATTAGTGTCAAAAAGCACCATAATTTTTAGATTCTTCTACTAGATATTAAATCTTGGTGTAAACATTTGAGATTTAGGGACTTTCTCTTTTAATTAAGCCAGATAGTTGTTTAATACAAGATGTTCCAAATTTGGTAATGATGCCTTCTGTCGTCTGCTGAATATGTCTTTCTTCTCGTCACTCCTTAGTGCCTTTGTTGAACTTTGGTGATACAACTTTAATTTTAAACTGATCACATTGTTTCTAAACCTTTGCTAGATGGCATTCATCTTTATACTATATGGTAAAATATATCACATTGAAAATAGATTAGTAGTGTTTTAAAATAAATTTACAATTATATCAGCAATATATTTGTTCTGGAGCCATTTGCATTAGCTTCATTAAATTAGAAATTTTTAAAATGCTTACATGATGAAAACAACTGAAGGTTACTTTTATTTAGTTAGAAGGGACATTAGGATTAGAATGGTCACCAGGTCCTTGTCTCTGGTACACATAGTTGAACTTTCTTTCCCTTCATTTAGTTTTTTTTCTGTACCAGAGGAAGGAAAATGCTTTCGCTGTAACAAATTAAGAATAAGTTACATTTTGCTTACTTGGTAACTGGATTGTTAATAGGTAATTAAGTTGAAAAGAAAAAAAATGGAAAACTTTCACTTGATTCCTTTTCTAATATTAGAAGTGAGGAATTGGGAAGAAATCCATATAATGCATGTAATTAAAACATTCTGTGGTTTTGGTAAAAACCTCATTTAGTTACATGCAAATATTAGAGAAATCTATTTATATTCTCTTATACTTAATGGCTTTTGGCTAGCTGAATAGTTTCTGTTTTAATTTCATGGCAATTTGCATTTATTTTTAAGACTTTCAAAACAAATTCTCTTTTTAGCTTGAACGCACATACTACATTTGGTAAATCTAATATATAACACTGTGAATTACTGATGTTAATTATAAATATTATTATTGTAAATATTGCATTTGGTAGAAATGAATTTCCCTCAATGTCCACTCAATTCAGAGAATATGTACCAGACAAAATCTCAGGAAAGGACATGAGGGTTTTCTTAACAAAGAGGTACATAGCTATACTGTTACACCTTAAGGATGAAAATGTTTGATTATTGCTATTAGAGTAAATAGTGTTTCCCTAACATTCTTCTCTTACATTTCGGCTAAATAATTGTATTAATTTAAATGAAAATGAGGTAAATGACTTGGAGGAAATTTGACCTGGCTAATTATAGGCATGTGTCTAATCAGTGTCAATGATTTTGGATGTCTCTGTAGTCAGAGTTTATCAAAATAAGATTTTCATAACAAAATTTAGCCCTTTGCATTTGATCACTGATTATTTCAGTGAGATCTCCCAGTTGATTTTGGTGGCTAGTTATATCATTAAATCTATATAAATGACTCCTCAGAACACATTGGCTTGAAAAAGGGAGCTTTTACAGATTATGGGAGGAGTTAGTTTCATTATTGAGTTTTGAGTTTTGTCTAATAGGTAGAAATTGAACTTCCTCCCTGGAGACAACGTCAGTGCAGAAAGCCAGCATGTCTTATTGTATGGAGGTCATTGTTATTGCTCTTGATCTTTTTTCTGGTAAATCACAACTCAGGGAGCTGCTATATGTTTCTGATTTTGCTCTCACTTTCTGAAGTCTCATAATGATAATGGTAAATGTTTATTGACCGCTTAGTACATGTCAGGCATTGTTTTAAGTTTTTATATGATATGTTATTATTATTAATCCTCACAACCACTTTGTGCTATCATTATGCCCATTTTACAGATGAGGGCACTCAGGCATACTGGGATTAAATAAATTACCCAACTGCCCAGTCCTAGTAGGTATTAGGAAAAGGATTTGAATACACATAATGGGTGTCTTAGAGCCTTGGGGCAAGCACAACTTTGTAACCCAGATTTCTTCAATGTTGGCCCCCCAAAATAAGGAATAAAACTCTTACTTGAGAGTAAAAATCCATTGTAATTAATTTGAGTAAACATTTAAATGACTGAAAATCTTGGTTATCCGTGGCGGGCCTATGAGTACAGATTGAGACTGTCTAACAGTAGGTGTGGAAGTGGAGGGAAGATGGGAGTGCCTGCAGCTGTGGCAACCCTGTCACTGTCAAAAATGAAAGATTTTATTTTCTTTGCTTGGAATTCTTCAATTTCCTTCTTCCCTAAGTAGATGTGTTAGAAAAATAACAAACGCCTTTGACAACCTACAGTTTACAGGCATTTTCAGATTAATATAGTGAGCTTTAGTGGAGAGGGAATGGGATCTGGAGTCAAGACTCTAGGATTATGTCGTGGCTCTGCCCACAAGCTGTGTTATTTTTACCATTTAATGTGAACAACTTTTCTTCACTCTCTTAATCTATAAAACCAACACTGTGATACCTATTACATAGGGTTATTCTGAAGACTGAATGAAATCATACATATGAAAATGTGTTAAAAATGTAAAGCATATGTGGGTAGTGTCTTATGGTTGTTGAGTTTTTTTTTAAGTTGAAAACGTCATATTCATAAAAGAGCTCTTTGTTCCAAATGATAGCATTTCTTATGCCCTGTAAAGCAGTCAAGTTAAGGCTGCTAGATCAGTTTTATACTGAAATTAAATATTGGGAATTTACTTATCCAACATTGGTTTGAAGATACCTAATAACATTTAGTAATCTTCAAATCAGATTTGACTTAAACTGGTATTATATGACTGCAGTCACATACTATTAAGAAAACACTGTGTGCATTATAGGTTAAAAGATGTTAACTTTTATTGCATGGTCATACACTGTTTCCTTTTTTTTTTTTTTTTTTTTGAGACGGAGTCTCGCTCTGTAGCCCAGGCTAGAGTGCAGTGGCCGGATCTCAGCTCACTGCAAGCTCCGCCTCCCGGGTTCACGCCATTCTCCGGCCTCAGCCTCCCGAGTAGCTGGGACTACAGACGCCCGCCACCTCGCCCGGCTAGTTTTTTGTATTTCTTAGTAGAGACAGGGTTTCACCGTGTTAGCCAGGATGGTCTCGATCTCCTGACCTCGTGATCCACCCGTCTCGGCCTCCCAAAGTGCTGGGATTACAGGCTTGAGCCACCGCGCCCGGCCACATACACTGTTTCATAGTATGGTGCACATACGACTTAATACAAATCAGAAATAAGCAAATTTTTAACTTTTTTGAAACTGATGAACAAGTGTAGTATGTCCTTTCCTTAAAAAACTCTCATATTTATGACTGTGATTAAAATTTCTGGCCAGTTTTACTGCTGGTATCTGTTATAGAATATTCATGTTTGCATGAACTAACTCACTGTGTCATAATGATTAGCTTTTTGTTTATAGTGTACTTTCTGAAGACATACTTTAAGATGTGTCAGGAGGACTCAGTTTTATAGGAAAAATGTTGGGAAATGAGGCATGATTGATCATCCTCTAAGACACCAGCCAGACATACAGATTATTGAGATCGCTAAGAAAACTTGCCGTAAATAAATAAATTTAACCATTTATAACATAGATGTTTTGGAGCTCCTCCTCACTCAGATTTTTTTTTTTTTTTTAATAAAACATCTATTAACCCACAATTACAATTGGGAAATGCTGCTGTATATATAAATATTCTTGGAAAAGCCCAGTAGTTTTTTTTTTTTTTTTAATACTTTAAGTTCTAGGGTACATGTGCACAACGTGTACATATGTATACATGTGTCATGTTGGTGTGCTGCACCCATTAACTCGTCATTTACATTAGGTATATCTCCTAATGCTATCCCACCCCCTCCCCCCTCCCCACAATAGGACCCGGTGTGTGATGTTCCCCTTCCTGTGTCCAAGTGATCTCATTGTTCAGTTCCCACCTATGAGTGAGAACATGCGGTACTTGGTTTTCTGTTCTTGTGATAGTTTGCTGAGAATGATGGTTTCCAGCTACATCCAGGTCCCTACAAAGGACACAAACTTATCCTTTTTTATGGCTGCATAGTATTCCATGGTGTATATGTGCCACATTTTCTTAATCCGGTCTGTCACTGATGGACATTTGGGTTGATTCCAAGTCTTTGCTATTGTGAATAGTGCCACAATAAACAAACATATATGTTTATGTTTATTTTTATGTTTATTGTGAATAGTACCACAATAAACATAAACATACGTGTGCATGTGTCTTTATAGCAGCATGTCACCACCAGGGCAGGCCTGGTGGTGACAAAATCTCAAAGCATTTGCTTGTCTGTAAAGGATTTTATTTCTCCTTCACTTATGAAACTTAGTTTGGCTGGATATGAAATTCTGGGTTGAAAATTCTTTTCTTTAAGAATGTTGAATACTGGCCCCCACTCTCTTCTGACTTGGAGTGTTTCTGCCGAGAGATCTGCTGTTAGTCTGATGGGCTTCCCTTTGTGGGTAACCCGACCTTTCTCTCTGGCTGCCCTTAACATTTTTTCCTTCATTTCAACTTTGGTGAATCTGACAATTATGTGTCTTGGAGTTGCTCTTCTCAAGGAGTATCTTAGTGGCATTCTCTGTGTTTCCTGAATTTGAATATTGGCCTGCCTTACTAGGTTGGGGAAGTTCTCCTGGATGATATCCTGCAGAATGTTTTCCAACTTGGTTCCATTTTCCCCGTCACTTTCAGGCACACCAATCAGACGTAGATTTGGTCTTTTCACATAATCCCATATTTCTTGATGGCTTTGTTCATTTCTTTTTACTCTTTTTTCTCTACACTTCTCTTCTCACTTCATTTCATTCATTTGATCTTCAATCGCTGATACTCTTTCTTCCAGTTGATCGAGTCGGTTACTGAAGCTTGTGCATTTGTCACGTAGTTCTCGTGTTATGGTTTTCATCTCTATCAGTTCTTGTAAGGTCTTCTCTGCATTGATTATTCTAGTTATCCATTCATCCATTCCTTTTTCAAGGTTTTTAGTTTCTTTGCGCTGGTTATGTAGTTCCTCCTTGAGCTCTGAGAAGTTTGATCGACTGAAGCCTTCTTCTCTCAATTCGTGAAAGTCATTCTCCATCCAGCTTTGTTCCGTTGCTGGCGATGAGCTGCGTTCCTTTGAAGGGGGAGATGCGCTCTGATTTTTTGAATTTCCAGCTTTTCTGCACTGCTTTTTCCCCATCTTTGTGGTTTTATTTGCCTTTGGTCTTTGATGATGGTGACGTGCTGATGGGGTTTTGGTGTGGGTGTCCTTTCTGTTTGTTAGTTTTCCTTCTAACCATCAGGATCCTCAGCTGTAGGTCTGTTGGAGTTTGCTTGAGGTCTCCAGACCCTGTTTGCCTGGGTATCAGCAGCGGAGGCTGCAGAAGATAGAATATTGCTGAATGGTGAGTGTTGCTGTCTGATTCTTGCTCTGAAAGCTTCGTCTCAGGGGTGTACCCCGCCATGTGAGGTGTGAGGTGTCGGTCTACACCTAGTGGGGGATGTCTCCCAGTTAGGCTACTCAGGGGTCAGGGACCCACTTGAGCAGGCAGTCTCTCCGTTCTCAGATCTCAACCTCCGTGCTGGGAGATCCACTGCTCTCTTCAAAGCTGTCAGACAGGGGCATTTACCTCTGCCGAGGTTTCTGCTGCTTTTTGTTTAGCTATGCCCTGTCCCCAGAGTGGGAGTCTACAGAGGCCGGCCGGCCTCTTTGAGCTGTGGTGTGCTGTGGTGTGCTCCACCCAATTTGTGCTTCCCAGTGGCTTTGTTTACCTACTTAAGCCTCAGCAATGGCGGGTGCCCCTCCCCCAGCCTTGCTGCCACCTTGCAGTTAGATCTCAGACTGCTGTGCTAGCAATGCGGGAGGCTCCGTGGGCGTGGGACCCTCTGGGCCAGTTGTGGTTTATAATCTCCTGGTGCGTCGTTTGCTAAGACCCTTGGTAAAGCGCAGTATTAGGGTGGGAGTTACCCAATTTTCCAGGTGTTATGTGTCTCAATTTCCTTTGGCTAGGCAAAGGAATTCCCTTCCCCCTTGCGCTTCCCAGGTGAGGCGATGCCTCACCCTGCTTCAGCTCTTGCTGGTCAGGCTGCACCCGCAGACTAGCACCAACTGTCCGACACGCCCCAGTGAGATGAACCCAGTACCTCAGTTGAAAATGCAGAAATCACCTGTCTTCTGTGTCACTCACACTGGGAGCTGGAGGCTGGAGCTGTTCCTATTTGGCCATCTTGGGTGCGCCCCCCAGTAGTTTTTTTAATTGCTGCCTTGAGCCTTCCACTAAAGACACATTATACTCATAATAATAATTCTCCTATTTGCCCATGATAATGAATAAAATTCTTGTTTAGACAATGACCTTTAGGCCATCTTTTTTATTATTTTTCTCCTTTCAGCTTTTAAATTTAGGGGTACATGTGCAGGATGTGCAGGTTTGTTACCTAGGTAAACGTGTGCCATGGTGATTTGTTGCACAGATCATCCCATCACCTGGGTATTAAGCCCAGGGTCCGTTAGCTATTCTTCCTGATGCTCTCCCTCCCCCAACACCCTCCTTGACAAACCCCAGTGTGTGTTGTTCCCCCCACATTTATCCATGTGTTCTCATCATTCAGCTCCTACTTTATAAGTGAGAACATATGCTATTTGGTTTTCTGTTCCTGTGTTAGTTTGCTGAGGATAATTGCTTCCAACTCCAACCATGTTCCTGCAAAGGACATGGTCTCGTTCTTGAGGCTGTCTTTGTCAGTTGCCAGATAAGTACCATTCTGTTAGACCAATTAGATGGTATAAGCATTTACTTAATACTTAGGGCTTTTGTGATATATATAATACTTAGAGGTTTTGTGATGTGTATATATATATCAAATGAGAGTTTTCAAGTATACCCGAAAATGCAGGCATATGGAATAAAAGAAATCCTGTAGGAATTCACTTAAATAGAATAATGACAAATAATTAAAAATTTATAAGTTAAGCAAATTTGAGTTCATATTTCACACCAAGTATTGCACAAAGCACTTTTGCAAGTGTGTTCTCATTTAATCCTTTCAGTAGCTTTTTGAGTAGTTATTACATCTCCATTCTACAGGTGATGAAACTGGTTTCTTAAAAATTTTCTCAAGGACACACAACTATTAAAGCTATTATGTGAAGATAGGCAATTAGATAATTCAAAACTAATAACCATGACACTTTGTTGCATGTAGAACTCAGTTTCTGCTCTGTGTTGCTGGAAATTCTCAACAGCAGGTTAACTAACATGCTTTTTAAAGAGTAAAGGCAGAGGAGGCACATTTTAAACAAAATCATAGGCCAGTCTGAGAGGAGACAGCTAGCATTGGTGGGAAGAATTTATTTTGTGTAGAACCTAAGCTCAGTGTTCATATATGGAAATACTTTGAAGGACTCATTTATCTCTGGATCAACTGATCAAAAATTAAATTAAAACAAAGAAACATGTACCTTTTACAAGCTGATTACTGAACCAGTTGTTCCTTGTAACATTTTGGTCTCTTTTAAGGCTGGGAGCAATTAAATTAAGAAGACAGAAGAGCCAGATAAGATACTCAAGGAGCAAACTGCATGCAGAATAAACATTATTGCATTTAGAAAATTATGTGGTGAGATGTGAATCATACACCAGTAAATCACTGGACAAATGTTTTTTGAATGCTTTCTGTGTCCATCGCTCTGGGTTGGGAATAGTGAACTCAAAAGTAAAGAGCATGATTCAGGGAAATCTGGAGAACTGGATGTGTACTTCGGGTTCTGCCCTTAATTACCTTTGGATCATTGGATGAGTCAGTTATCTACAGAGAGGGGATAGCAAGAGTTAAAAGCACAGCTCCATAGCAGGGGTCTGATGTGAGCCCTGACTTCCCCTACTTATTTGCTGTGCAATCTTAGCAAAGTCATTTCATTTCTTTGTACCTGGGTTTTGGAATATAAAAAGTAGAATAACAGTACCCAAATCACAAGACTGTTGTGAAGATTCAATGAAGTAAATCTGTGAGAGAATTGACTACATCTCAGATACTGTTCTAAACAATATGTATGTATATAAATTATTTATATAACATTTATTTTATTACTTCATTGTTATAATCACTACTCTTACTCTCTTTGAGCCTCAGTTTCTTGAACTAGAAAATTAGAATGTGAAATTGGATGATATTTAAGAACATAACTACAGATGTGTAAACTTTTTTTGAACTTAGCAGAGAACTTGTCTAATGATTTGTAGGCTGCTTTGTAAGAGTAAAGTTAATACTGGCAGCAAATGTTTTATGTTTTAAAGACAAAGAAATAAACACAAAACAAAGTAAAGAACACTGTATTTTGGTAATCAAAATATAGTTTTATTAAGTATTTAGTACTCAATGATGTGGTGGATTTGGATGGAGAGCAGGCTTTGTGTGTTTTAAGAAGTTGTGCTATTTGAATAGGGATGATTATGATGTGTGGCCAAGGAGGTAAAGCAAGGTAGTTGTTAATCATAAGGAAAACTTATGAAGTATGTATTGTGCTGGTAATGGGCCAAGCACCTTACAAATATTAGTTTGTTTAATCTTCAGTGGTCCCAGCACCTTACAAATATTAGTTCGTTTAATCTTCAGCTATAGCATAGAGCAATTAAATTATGTGCTCAAGATGATATGGTTTACCTAGGCAGTCTGACTTCTGAATTCATACTTTTAACTCCTTCACCTTACTGTCTCTGAAAAGCTTGAAGAAATGTTTGAAATTGCCTGAAATACTTGGGGTACTGAGTAATTGGTTATAGTCAGACCATAGAGTTTGAGGATCAGGTGGATTAAGGTGAGATAACTGGGAACTTGGAAAAATAGTCTGGTCATTATCACAATAATCCAGACAGGGTAATTGAGGAACTAGACTATATGGTTACTATGGTAATGGTGAGGAAGACTTTTTGGAGTGGACCTTAGCCTCTTTGGGTCACGGACTCTTTTGAGAATCTATTAAACTGTGGCCTTTCTTCTCAGAAATTTGTGCAGCACATAAAGTTGCGATGAAATTTCAACAATCTCCTAAGCCCTCTATTTGGTGATTTATTCAACTTTACTTTTCCTTTTTTGTAATAATTAGTTTTCTGAAGTTCTGTAATTTTTCTTTACTTTGTATTTGTTTTGTGTTCTATGTGTTTTCTTTTAATAATATTTAAAAATATTTCACTTTCTTTGGATACCTGTTCTTCAGTCACTAATAAAATCTAATTTTGGTGGGTTATTGATGACTTACTCAACATATCCCTAATTATTGCAGTAACATTTTCTGTATTTTTCTTTCTTTGTTGCTTGAGTACAAAAGTGATGGTAGACCTTGTGGCCAATATATAGGCTGTCTTTCCAGTGATCCACATCATTCTTTGTCTATTCATATACATTTCTTATTTGTATAGAAGCATCTGGAATAGGAAAATTATGTGCATAAATAAAAACATCAGTCTTACATTCAAAATATACTTTGAATGGCTTCTTGTCGTGAATCTGATCCAAAATTTTGTCTTTGCGTCTAGGACGTACTGTTTTGTCTCTTGAGCATGGAGATCCCCAGGGTAATTACAGTCTAGTGGTAAGGGAGTTCAGAAGAGGTGGGGTGACTGGTTATTGTTTGTTTTGTTTATCATTTGGTGTGAGAGTAATAATTGGGTCCCCCTCGGCTATATAGGGAGTAAGTATTGCCAGTACCTTTGGGAAATTGCTGTAGTAAAACTCACATGCTGTTTAGGATTTTGCTTTTTAAAAAAATGCAATGTAACTTGGCAGTTTGGTTAGTTGAACTCAAATTTATATTCCTCAAGTCATAAAAAATTGTTTATTTTCTCCTTATTTCTTTGATTATTCTTGAACTTTTATTGCATCTTGGACTGTTAAAATCTCTATTATGGAAGTAGAAATTATTTCTAATAATAATTACAAATATAAATATTCTCAAAAATCATGAGCTATTGAAATTGCTTTTGAAGAATAACAATATCAGAAAAGCAATTGTAGAAGTTTCTGTATTTTCTGCCTTTGTATTTATAAAGGAAAGTTGCTTTTACATAGTTTCCATTTATGTAATAAGTAGAATGGGAGATTTTTCTTTTTCCAGTACGTAATGAATGCATGTATCCTACATATCATTAAAAAAAAAAACCCGATGTAAAGAGTATTAGCAAATCAAATAATATTTTGTTTCATTATGAATTACTGAATTCACTCTTTTGGGAATGAGAACCTTCTCCTGATTTGAATTATATTCCAAAAAAGAATTGACAGTGTATATAAACCTTCAATTATATGCTGTAGACAAGGAATGATATATTTCACTGAAATCACATAAGACATATATCTTTTAAAATTATTTACAATTCTGTTTAAAGATAGTATATTGAAATTGTATTATACCTTTCTCTTCCTCTGTAATAGAGAGCGTTGTCTAGGTATCTGTAATAGAAGATATTTGTGAAATGTGGAGTATTTGTGAAATGTGGAAAGTATACCATCACGGATATTCCCTGCTGTTCCTTAGGACTGTCATGAAATATAGAACTGTATACATGCACACTCAATTATGCCATGCTAGCATCCCTTTGTATTTAGTGTGCTGAGAATGGTTCCATTCCTCGCCTGTGGAATAAAGGACATGAATTTTTGGTGAGATTTTTCACCATTGCTCTAGGTGTGGAACTGCACTGTGGTTGTTAAAGACAACGGGAACCAAAAAGCTCTGAATAAATGGAGAATTATTATGTATCAAGGGACTTCAAAACAAAATACCACTCCATTGTTGAAGTAGCACACACTGTTACATCATCTATTTGTGCATGTGTGTGTGTGTGATCACTTTTCACCAAACATATCCTATATCTTACATTTATATTAACCTGTTAGTAGTTCTACATTTAATCATGATTATTTCTTGAGTGAGAATTTTAAGCCAATGAGTGATTTTAAATTATGTGATAATAAAAAGTAGTGTATTTCTAGTCTGCTCATTGTGACTTCTGAACATGAAACTTGAATGAAGGCACAGCGCTGCCTAAATAACTGCCCATCATGCCTAAATGAGTGTGTTTAATCTGGATAGTGAAAAACTTGTGGAACTGAAGCTTTTTGGATGCTTTGAGGAACCAAAATAATATATCATGGGAATTAACATGATTCTGTTTGCCATTGTAGATGTGCTTAGGCTGTGTTAGATACTCTAGTTATTAATGACTTTTTTTCCTTCTTCTTCTTTTTTGTTTGGATGGAGTCTTGCTCTGTCACCCAGCCTGGAGTACAGTGGCATGATCTCGGCTCACTGCAACCTCTGCCTCCTGGGTTCAAACGATTCTCCTGCCTCAGCCTCCCAAGTATCTGGGATTACAGGCGCCTGCCACCATGTCCAGCTGATTTTTGTATTTTTAGTAGAGACGGGGTTTCACCATGTTGGCCAGGCTGGTCTTGAACTTCTGACCTCAAGTGATCTGCCTGCCTCAGCCTCCCAAAGTGCTGGGATTACAGGTGTGAACCACTGCGTCTGGCCTAGTTTTTAGCTACTCTTAACAGCTGAATTTCTCAATAAATTTTTCATTTGTGTCTACTAGTAAGATTTGGATTCACTTTGGTAGCCTGTCATGCAGACACTATAAAGAGGGGAAAAGGAGGCCTTTGTCCCCCTGAACTACTTCTGACTCTTGAGTTGCCGAGAAAGTGTTAGTCTATTAAGTCTTGGATATTGCAAGTTTAGCAATTAAAAATGCCTTTAATTGAGTCATACTTCAATAAATGTGTATTAATAGCATTCTTATAAACTAGGAAAATGTTCCTTTAAAGGAAATATTTGAACTGCTTTCTGAAATTCCATGTGATGGTGTTTTAGGATCTTAGCAATGGGGCACTGTTGTACTGATGTAACATTATTTTTGTTGTTACTGGGTTAATTTTACATCATAAATAACAACAGATTTATCTGTGGCCCTGCATTCACATGTGCAATTAAAATAATTTAGTTTTTCAAAATGTTTGCAATTTTTTTTTTCTTGTCCGTTTTCAGTTTTCTATTCTGTTGCTCACTTTTGATCACATCTGTCTGTTTACTCTTTGATATGGGCCCCCAGCTTCCACCACACAATGTGGCATCCATGGTCTCTTTACTCTAATGGCTATTTAAAAGACATTTACATTTACTAACTGAAGGTTTCAGTGTTCTGTTGTTTTGGCTATTGACTATCATTTTGTAATTACATACTTTTAGATCTGAACAAGGCCATTTTATTTTCTATTCCCTCTTCTTAGACTGCTTCTAGTACCACAGAAGTATTAAATAAATTGTGAGTGAGATGGAGAAAAGACAATCCTTTCTTACATTGACTCAGAAGCACATATCAAATGCCAGAGCACTGGACTAGACACTCAATGGGACTTGATTGTTAATCCTTCTACTTAATTATTCTGTTTTTGAGTAGTGATCATTGATTGACTCATTGCTTGGAATGAGATTTGATGTTACCTGTACATTTGCAACCGGCATTGTAATTCCAGCAATCTGTTTCCTTAATTACTTGAAAGTTTCTTTTATGCACAAAATTTACCTTACATATGGGTGGAAATTATCTCCCAAGAGTGGTTCTTTTTGGAGGAAAGGAATGCAGTCTGTCATAGCTTTATTATAAAATTGTTCATTTTCCTTTTGCTGCATTAAACAATGCATGTTTGATAATTAAACCAAAATTGACAAGTTCATTTTGAAGATAAATGAAACAATTGCAAATGAAGTTTGAGAGAATAGTATTGTAGGTGGTAGTCATTAAGACATTCCAATTTTTAAATAGATGTGTGAAGATTATGATTTGGGGAGTGAACATTAGAAGTGCAGAGAATTGGAACTTCCTGCATGCTTCTGTGTTATTCAGACGAGTAAGTGGTTCTTAGAAATGGTGGACCAGAGATAGTGGATGAGAACAGGTCTGGTCGTCAGAATGAAGCAAACAGTGTAAGCATTACTGAAACATGGAAAGACACAGGGGGCCTGATGTTTTGCTGCAACGTGCTCTAGAGCCTACTTGGAGTAGGGCGTATTGAGCCAGAGCAGGTGGGAATTACATGCAAACCTGGGAATTTAGCTCCTGCTCTTGGCTCTCTGGAAGGTGACTGTCAGGCAAAATATTTCGATCTTTGCTTCACTATGGTCACAGATATAAGATGCTATGTACTGGATTTATTATTTTTTAATGGATCACCTTTTATATGCAAAAGTGGTTAACATTCTTAAATTGTCACTTAAGACTTACATTATTTGGTATCATTTGGGACATATGTTTGCCATTTTATTAAGACCCTTTGAAAGAAGAGAAGGCCTATTCATTAAATAAAATGATTTTGATGCCTATAGGTGTTTTAACCACAGAGGATGGGGATGGTAGGTGGGCATATGGACATGGAAAATGTGTAGGCCCATAGAGTTGAATGAAGAGGGTAAAAGGAACAAGTTATATGTGGGCATAGATGTTTTGTGTTTTCCCTATCAACTTACCAGTTTAGGATTGAGGACTAAGAAGGCAAGTACTGTATTTTGTAAGGTTTATTAATACAAAGGTTTCTAAAGTTTATAGTGATTAAAAAACTTCTGTCAAATAGTTCAACTCAATAGGTCAAGTCCTTCCTTATATTTCATGTCTTACTTAGGCTGTTGAGTTGAGGATTTCTAAGTGGTAAAATGTACCTGGATTCATGTACCCCAGAACTTAATTATAAATAAATAAATAAATTTTTAAAAATGTACCTGGATTAAATAAAGTTTCAGAATCCCTGGGTACTCCTCGTTTCTAAGGAATAATTATCATGTTCAAAGGGACTGGCTCACTTGAAATAAATTCATCTAGTCTTAAAGTATCTATCCTTGTTTGTTTCTTGATTTTCTTATTCTCCCGTGGCATTTTTCTCTGGAGAAGACAGCAAATGTTCAAGTCCAAAAAATAAATGTATAAATAAAAGCCTCTCTCTTTAAATTCATCCCAGCGAGGAGAATTTCATGCATTACTTTAGTTTGCTATTCTGAGGATTAGTATAAACATCATTTGCTGAAAATATTGTTGTAATAATTTCATCTAGTACAGAGATCCAAGATAGTGGGGGGTACCTCTTGGTGTAACAGAATGTGTGTGTGTATATGTGTGTGTATATATATATATGTATGAAATTTAAAAAACCATTATAGAGTAGACTCATACAAAACAACAATTCTTCAATTATGTATTTAAATTTTTTAAGTATTTGACTTAAACATGTAAATTAAGACATTTAATATTTAACTACAATTCTAAGTTTAATGTAAACATTAGATAACATATATTTCAAAATCAGCAAATACAATTTTTATTTTATCATGCCCATGTATGATAATTTGTGATTGGCATTGTCCATGTGTCAATCACTGGACTTGTGTGTATAACTTTAAAATTTTGAACAACATTAAAAAAAATCAGGGCCAGTTGTTGTGGCTCATACCAATAATCCCAGCACTTTGGGAGGCTAAGACAGGAGAATTGCTTGATCCTCAGAGTTTAAGACAAGCGTAGGTAACATAATGATACCTTATCTCTACAAAAAGTTAAAAAATTAGTCAGCTGTGGTGGCGTGGTACCTGTGGTCCCAGCTACTCAGGAGACTGAGATGGGAGGATTGATTGAGCTCAGGAGGTTGACTGAGGTGGGAGGATTGCTTGAGCCCAGGAGGCTGAGGCTGTAGTGAGCTGTGTTTGCACCAACCACTGCCCTCCAGCATGGGCAACAGAGGGAGACCCTGTCTAAAAAAAAAATCAACTTTTATTTAAACTTACCAATTATGCTGAAATATTTTGAAACCATTAAAATAATTTTTGTCAAATACTATTCAATGTTGAATCATTATTACATAATTCATTATATAAGCCATTTGCAATTGTAATGAAGCAAGCAAAATATCAAAAATTAAAGTAGTTTTGTGATAGAACTTCTCAAAATATCAAAAATTAAAGTAGTTTTGTGATAGAACTTCTCAAGACTGCATGCTGAGGAAGTTGTGGACTGTCACTCATTTCTGTGTCCTTGAATCCTTAGACTCAAGAATATGTGGTGAAAAGGAGCACGTGAAAATCTGTACATGGGAAGGAGAAAGAATAGATACACATAAATAAGTATATTTAAATATATATATGTAAACATTTAAAAACTATTTTGAAATTTGGATAATAATAGAAGCTCTGTACTGCTCAGGTACTTATTTTCTCTAATTAATTTTTAATCCCTTGTAGTTGAGGAATATATATATACACACACACACACACATACATACATATATATTATATATATATATTTTATATATATAATATATATAATATATATTATATATATATTATATATATATATATTTTTTAATCCTGAGATGGAGTCTTGCTCTGTCGCCCAGGCTGGACTGCTGTGGTGCAATCTCGGCTCACTGGAACCTCTGCCTCCTGGGTTTAGGTGATTCTCCTGCCTCAGCCTCCTGAGTAGCTGGGACTACAGGCACGTGCTATCACACTCAGCTAATTTTTGTATTTTTAGTAGAGACAGGGTTTTACCATGTTGGCCAGGATGGTCTTGATTTCTTGACCTCGTGATCAGCCCACCTTGGCCTCCCAAAGTGTTGGTATTACCGGCGTGAGCCACTATGCCTGGCTGAGGAATAATTCATCTAATTAGTCTGATCTTTATTAAATAATTGCTTGTAGCACATTTCAGATTTAATCTCAAAAAGTACTGGGTGTAATATATATTCTGTAAGCCTGAGAAAAAAAAAGAATGTTTATTTCAGTAAGTGCTTTGAGCACCATAATGCCCTTTGATTAACACGTTGATATGTTACATAAGATACTATTTTGGTATATTTATATGTGAACATTCAGTGAGCATTCAAATGAGGTATTCAATCTGCTAGTAAAATGATCAAGACACATACTGTATCTAACAGTTGAATACATTTGAAGGCTCAGGACTGGTATGATAGTATTTAGAGGAGGTGAGTAAGGAGGTTTCTGACAAGGACAGAAGAAGTCATCATAGCAGCAGGAAAAAACAACAGTAAATTAATAAATTGTATCTTTATTTATAGATCTATGAAAAAATCATTTTTAAAAATTTTAATTGAGACTGAATTTTTCTGTTTGCAAGCCTGATATTTAACCACACTTGAGATGGCCATGTATATTTTTATTTGAAGGGAATTAATATCTATAATAAAAGCCAAAGACTTTCAAACACGCAAGTGATGAGTGTCTGCAGGAGTAGCATAAGTAGAACCCTAATAAATATGTTCTTACGATTCTTCTTAGGGGCTAGCTGTGGTTAATCTTTAGCTCTCTCTTCCAGACAACATGTTTTGTATATCCTTGCATCCAGAATATCCATTCTGTGCATAAACAAACACATATCCCCCATACTGATATATATTTTTTCATCCAGGAGAATATAAGTTAAACCTAATTGCTCAATGTTAGAACCCAAATAAAATTCAGTGAAAAGTCCTTAGTACTTACATATCTCTTTACTCTTTGTTCAGAAGTAGAATCAGATTTCACATATTTTGGTGATGGAACTGCTTTTTATATTTCAACCGGCATATATTTTACAATAGACATATTCTATTTTTTCATAACTTAAAAACAGAATTTCTTCTCTTGGAGTCATCTAAAAAATTAAATATTTATTATGTACTTTAAACAAGAGAAATGTGCAACTGGATCAAAGAGTTTCTAAGAATTCAGCCATAACCTTAGGGTAGAGAGACACAATTTTTTCTTACTACTTAGATTTTTTTCTCATTGTCTTTAAACTTGTTCTTTAGTTTTGCAGTTTAACACTTTGCCAACTATCTCAAGCAAAACCTGATAATTATACCACCTGGTAAGCTCTTCAGAGCTTGGGTTGGCTTATGTTTGTTATCTGTGGTCCATTTCTTCCTGCTCCTCTCACTGCCTAGCATGGGATACAATGCATAGTTGGTGCGTAATAGGTGCTGCTGATTGATTAATTGATATAGTTTGATTAGCACAGAGGACTGTGACATACACAAATATCCACAAGGGAATAGATGGTGTTCCAGTCTAAGGAGGTCAGGCCAGAAAGTGTTTTAAGCTGTGTCTGACATGTGATATGCTTAAGCTGTTCTCCTAACATGTGCTGACATAAGTATCTTTGACAGTCCTTGTTCAGACAGTTGCCACATGAAATATGGGATAAGAGCTGTTCCCGTACATGTCCGGATTACAGAGAGGGATGAAATAAATGTGTCTGGACTTGCAAAGACATTGCATCTGTTGTGGTTGATTGACTGGTGTGGAGGGAAAATTGACTTGTTTAGAGGGAAAATTAAAGTGCCCAGCATTTTGTATGCCTTTACTTATGGTATAGATCAGTGGATCTCAATCTGGACTTCATATTTGTGTAACCTGGGATTAGGTAAAAATAGGCCAATGCCCTGGCCCTACCCTAAACCAGTTAAATCAGAATCTCTAGACATAGGGCATGGGCATCATCTTTTAAAAAAGCAATTCTCAGTGTGCAACCAGTTTTGACATAGGTTGAGGTTTTGTAGAAATTGAACCAAGTTGAGAAAGAAGAAAGGCTAAGAAATTAATTTCCACTCACCTTGTTCTCATTTACTTAGAAGGATGCAGGGTCTAGAATACCACTGTCCAGTAAAAGGAAGCTAGGTATGCAATTTCAAATGCTCTAGTAAACATATTTTTTAAAAGTAAAAAGAAATAGTTGGAATTAATTTTAGTAACAAATTTTATTTAGCCCAGTATGTTCTAAATATTATTATTTCAACATAAAATCAATATTAAAATATGAATGTTTAACTTTTTAAAATACTGTATCAAGTCTTCTAAATACGATGCTTACTGTGGATTTGCAGCATATTTCAGTTTGGAGTAGCTATTTTTTGAGTATACAACAGCCATATGTGACTAGTCAGTACAATATTTTGTAAATGTAGAGGGTAAAGTGCTGGAATTGAAATCAGGAGACCTTAATGTTAGTGTTAGTTTGGCCAGCTAGTGACTAATCCTTTGATGTTGGATGATTCATTCATCCTCTTTCTGGACTTCACTTTCCTTTTATTTAGTATGAGGGGTCAGTCTTGACTGAGAGTTTTCTAGTTTTGCTCCAGAGAGCAGCAGGATTGTGTCAGCACTCCTTAGTAGCCATCTTCGAGGAGAAAGGAGGCACGCTGCTTTAGTCTCTTTCTCTTTTGGATATACTTACGTTTCCTGGCATAATTTTGTTTGAGGGGAGAGAAAAGAAGCAAAATAAAGGCTCAAAAGATCACTAGGCTAAATATTCTCTTGAATCTTTTCTGTCAGCATTTATAGGACTACTCCAGGTAGAGGTGAAGCAGTAGGTAGCCTGTTCCTGATACTTAAAAACATTCATTGGCATATTTTCATTCATCCCAGGTTACATGGATGTGAAATCCAGATTGAGATCTACTGATTGATACCATACCATCAATGATACCATTGATACCATAAGTAAAGGCATACAAAATGCCAAACATTTTAATTCTTTCCCTGAAACAGTCTCCACACCAGTGAATCAATCATGACAGATGCAATGTCTTTGCAAATTCACTGGATTTAGAAGGCTTGATACAGTATTTTACAAAGTTACATATCCCACTAGTATTGTCACTGAGAATCTTCCAGTCAAGGTGTGACCATGGCAATGACCCTCAGATGTTTCCTATTAAACAGTGGAATCCCTTCAGTAGTGGCTTAAGTGACTCAGATTTGAGAAGCAGAAATCCCAGATACCTGGAACTATCCCAGAGTGATAACAGATCACGTATGCTACTGAACACATATTTGTGGTCTAAAATTAACCTATCCTCAAACTCGGAAAGTGATCCCTGGATCTTTCTGAGATGTAGTTCCCATAGTCAGCCAGACTGAGGGCTAGGATTACTCTGGCTGCAGGGTTTTTTTGACTTGAAATGTGTTTCTCTCTGGTAAATGTATAGTTGACAACAACTTTAATAATAGTTATATAGTTGCCAATATTGGATGCATATGTTTGGTTCATAGGTAGACTAGTAACCTTTCTCCATATCAGATAGATAAACTCTCTGCTGGAAACAGCAGATAGAAAAAGAAACAATTTCATGTCATTGACCCTTGAAAATCAGTCTCTGCCGGATTTCCACTGTCAATGACATGAGAACATAATCCTAGCCCAATATGTTGTTTGCCTTTAAAGCCTTCTGTGATGTTTTCTGTTAGGAGTCAGTCAAGCACTTACACTTCCCAGATTTTATCTACTTTGCTGTTTTATTAATTTGAGGGGAAAAAGTGGCATTGGGTGGGAATTGTGAAGTAGTGAAAGCTGAGAAGGTTTCTAGCTTCTCAGAAGATATGCTTCTTGATTGATTAGAAGCTCATCCTGAGAAGGATGCTTCTAAGACGTCTTAGCACTATATTCTGTGCTTACAGGCAGTTACAAAAAAATTGTTTTGCAAAGAACCAGCCCAAATATCAACAGCTGTTTCTGAATTTTTACTAATGTGCACAAACATCATTTCTCTAGTCCTGGCCTGCTCATGTATCAATGAAAGCAACTTGTTGTGGACTCAAAGCAAAGGAAGGAAGGGGAAATCCAGTTTTGTTATATTAAGTGTAGCAACTTTCACAATGCATTAATTAAATAAATGTTTCCAAGCTGATTGGATTATTTGGTCTAAATAGTTTTTGCTCATTATTTGGCACAGGTCTTCATGTAGGATTCTAGGTGAACAGAAAAAGCAAATAAATGTGACCTTTGTAAGGCTGGTATGTTTTTTATGAAGCCAAAAGGTGCACAAATACACAAATATTAGCCCAGTCTTATTTTTGTCCTAGAAAACTTTTCACTGGCGACATCTCTGTGTTCAGTCTTTGGCATCATTACTGCCCATCTTGGTTCCCTGCAGGCTTTGCCATCTGTTTAACTGGTAGAGGGCCCCATCTCATCAGGATCTCTTCCATCCAATTGGAAATAGAGCCATCTGATTGGCGTTTTTCCTCTCCTTTCTCATCCCTGTTTATTTGGAACCAGCTCCAGTATCTCAGAGCAGGTGGCTTTACCTTAGCCAGTTGCCTTAGGATTAGCAATTACTGGAAGGTAAAAGATCTGCAGTGGAGGGTGGAGCATCTGTTATTGCAGTGGTCTTGGCCTTGGAGGGAGTCTAGGGACTTGGAGAAAGACTAATTCATGAAGGTGAGGCGCTTCCTGGGGTGCTCTCCTGTTGCCTCTCACCTTCGTAAATGCTTTGGCACTTTCAGGTTTAATTCTTTGATCTATCTTAAGTTTAATCAGGCCAGCAAGTGCATGTGTGGCAGAGACCCACTGCTTTTATCTGCCTGACAATATATTAGCCTCCTTTCCTTCTGTGCACCTGTGATTCTTGCCTGATGGTTATGCAGAGCCCCTTAAACCTTCACTGTTGCCTAAAACACCTTGGGAAATCATTTTTTAAAAATTCAGCTGTTGCCCTTACCACAAGCATCCTTTTGAAGTTTACCCCTTTCTAGCCCCCAGCCCATATCTTCACTCATGGTCTATAGCCTGAGGAATTTTGAGGAGTTGCCAAGTAAGATATTTTCTAATCTCAAAACGTATATAAAGACCTGTGTAAAGAAATGTGGCTGTTGAAAAACATCTCCGTGTTTTCTTAACAAGCATACTCTATCAGTCTAGCAAGGAAAAGCAGGGAGGGCAGAGAAAAAAATAGAATAACCTCCAAATGCCTCAAATTTAATGACCTAATTTCCTCTTTTTCTCTCCTCCTTGTTTAATCTTCAGATTTCTTTTATTATTTAGTATTCTTTGGGATTATACAATTCGTCTTTTGTTCTTGTATTATGTATCTGTTGTACTATAAGCTACTCAAAGTAACTTTTGGAAAATAAAAGTATTTGTGAGAAATAAATACCTCTCAGAATTAGAATTTCATAAGAAGTGATTTATTAATCATTTTTACTTACTAAGCATTATCGAGTACTTTCTGGGAAGTAGTGTAGTTTATTTATTGCAGGTATTCTGGCATCTGACTGCTGGGGTTTAAACTCACTGAGTTATACACATAAATCACTAGATAATTATCTTGGGCAAGGTGCTTAATATTTTTGAGCCTCAGGTTTCCCCTGCACAGTAATGTTATGGCAGCTAAATAAGTTTATATATAAACATATGTATGTACGCCCTACTCATCTTACACTTTTATTGTTGTTTTTGATTTTATTACCTAAACGATGCCTGGCATAAAATAAATACTCTACAAATATTAGCTACTACTGTAACTATTTACTGTAGTTAGTATAACAATCCTCAGATAGATGTAATCCTCACTTCACAGGTGAGGTAACTGGAGCCAAAGAAGGTTATTTAACTTGCTCAAGGTCATAAGCTGGGGAGTGTGCAGAGTGCAAGGTTCGCACCCAGGTTTGTCTGACCACAAAAGCCTCCTGCTCACCCAACGAATCTGCCTCAATCTGACAACATAGTGAAATAGATGTGGCTGGATTGTCCAGAAAATCATCCTTGCATCCATCTGTACAAGTTCATTTCCCAGTTTTTCTTTTCTCTTAAATAGTTACAATTTCACTCAGGATTATAAACCTATGCCATTAGATTACACAAAATGGTTTGGCATAGGTTTCCTGTAAGTCTTGCTTCCTTGAGAGACACTTTTAGGAAAGGAGAGGGCCAAGTTTATTCCGTAACATCAAGTGCTTTTCCTGAGAGAGGAGCCATCCAATGGAGATGCTGTATGTCTGTTTCACAACGGGCATGGCACATGAAAGATACATGGGATGATGTTTATGCTCCTTGCCAGATACTTCTAATATCTGGCAGAGATGAGTTGTCCAGTGAATGAACCATCATGTGAAACAGATAAATAATGATTCTTTAAATGGCTTATTGGCCATTTGTTGCAAATTTAACCTTTGTGATACCATCTCTGACCATAGACCTTTGGAAGCAGGGCAAGCTAGAGGAGTTTAGTGAATGTCCTCTGGCTGAATGAGTGAATGAATGTACTCACAAATGTAGAGGAAGGCAGTAGCTACAAGAGAGCTTCTTGCTGTTAAGAAGATGTGAGTGAGTGGAAGAGAGAATGATTGCTTCCAAGTCTAAGCAATCATTGGACTTTGTCATTGTGTCATTTTTTAAAATACCTGTGTCTCCTCCCTGACAACCTGACCCTTCACTTTTAAGGAGGTCCCTTCAGTATGAGCATACACACTCACCTGCAAATCCTGATTTCCTTATCAGTATTCAGTGCACTTTTGCCTTTTTCCTTTCAGATTCCTGCTGTTTTCTTTTCTTTTTTTTTTTTTTTGAGGCAGAGTCTCGCTTAGTCGCCCAGGCTGGAGTGCAGTGGCGCGATCTCGGCTCACTGCAAGCTCCGCCTCCCGGGTTCACGCCATTCTCCTGCCTCAGCCTCCCGAGTAGCTGGGACTACAGGCGCCCGCCGCCTCGCCCGGCTAATTTTTTGCATTTTTAGTAGAGACGGGGTTTCACCGGGTTAGCCAGGATGGTCTCGATCTCCTGACCTCGTGATCCGCCCGCCTCGGCCTCCCAAAGTGCTGGGATTACAGGCGTGAGCCACCGCGCCCGGCCTCCTGCTGTTTTCTTAAACAGTGAGTAGATCAGTTATCTCAGATGCGACTCTAGTTAGAGCAGCAAATCTGGTTGGATAGATCTTTTCCCATGCCTCTAATCCCAGTAGAGGAGCCCGTGTTCTAGTGGAGACCCATCTTTGCACAAGTTGGTTATGGTTGGATATATAGGAACAATTTTCTTTCACAAAATTGATTATTGTTGAACTGAAAACTTATTTTCATTCCCTTTCTTTTTAACTCAATCAGGATATTATAGATGCAAGAGATAGTACTGGATGAACAAGAACTATCAATTTTGTTTAAGCAATCACATTATATGTAGAATCAAAGAAAGGATGCAGTTCTTAATTTTTGATAGACAGCCCTTGATCATATTTTAATTCAGCCACCGTAAAAATACTATATTAGGTGGTTTGTGATGAGGATGGATATTTGGTGGTTATTATTGAATTGTTTGTTGTTGAGTTTTGGCTAATGTCATAATTGGACCTTTTTTTCTTTCAGCTGTTCCATTTCCTCCAAGTCACCGGCTTACAGCAAAAGAAGTGTTTGATAATGATGGAAAACCTCGTGTGGATATCTTAAAGGCACATCTTATGAAGGAGGGAAGACTGGAAGAGAGTGTTGCATTGAGAATAATAACAGAGGGTGCATCAATTCTTCGACAGGAAAAAAACTTGCTGGATATTGATGCGCCAGTCACAGGTAAGTCCTGAGGAGGGGGATTGCCCATTCGCATACACATTTTGTTGTTTATAGCATCAAATCAAAAGTCCTAGTTACCACTGAGTCTTCAAATACCTTACTCATCATAATCTTTTACTGTCAAATCTATACATTAGAGGAGTAAGTATATTATACATATATACACATATTTTCATGTGTTAAATATCTGTAAGATTGCAATGCTCTAAGAAGTGGCATGCGACTTAGAGATGATGATGATTTCTGAAGTGATACTTTAAGAAGTCATATTGTTTGTAAGTAGAAATACTAAGTGGCACAAAGAACACAGGATATTCATTGGGAAAGATTAGACAAAGTATCCCAAGACTTCCGCAACGGTTGAGTAAGGGTCTAAGTTAAAACAGTAGTTTTCAAAGTGTGACCCCCAGACTGATAGTGTCATCATCACCATTTGAAACTTGTTAAAATATGCATTCCCAGGCCCCACTCCGGCCTACTGAATCAGATTACCTGGGGTGAGACCCAACAATCTGTGTCTTATCCAGCCCTATGTGTGATTCTGATGCACATTAAAGTTTGAGAACCACTGAACTTTCAGAAGGAGGACACTTTTTTTTCTCTTTTGCCCATAGCATTTTGTCCCTACAAAATAACATGGTTTTTTGGTTTCTTTTTGAGACAGAGTTTTGCTCTTGTCGCCAGACTGGAGTGCAATGGCACGATCTCAGCTCACTGCAACCTCCGCCTCCTGGGTTCAAGCAATTCTCCTGCCTCAGCCTCCTGAGTAGCTAGGATTACAGACACCTGCCATCATGCCTGCCTAGTTTTTGTATTTTTGTAGAGATGGTGTACCACGTTGGCCAGGCTGGTCTTGAACTCCTGACCTCAGGTGATCTGCCCGGCTCAGCCTCCCAAAGTGCTGGGATTACAGGTGTAAGCCACCACTCCCGGCCTTTTTTTGGTTTGTGTGTTTGTTTTGGTTTTGTTACTTCTTATGATCAGATAGATATTTTGTGTAAGTGTACTTCTCTTAGGCCATAAAAATGAAATATCGTCAAAAAATTGTGTATGGGCTGGATACGATGGCTCACGCCTATAATCCCAGCACTTTGGGAGGCTGAGAAGGATGGATCCCTTGAGGTCAAGAGTTTGAGACCAGCCTGGCCAACATAGTAAAATTACGTCTCTACTAAAATTACAAAAATTAGCTGGGTGTGGTGGTGGGCACCTATAATCCCAGCTACTTGAGTGGCTGAGGCAGGAGAATCTCTTGAACCTGGGAGGCAGAGGTTGCAGTGACCTGAGATTGTGCCCCTGCACTCCAGCCTGGGCGACAGAGTGAGACTCCATTTCGAAAAAAGAAAACAACAATTGTATAGTATACAGCTTCTAATACTAGAGACGTTGGATCTACTCTTTATGGAGTTTGCTTAGTTTGCAAGTTTTCATTTTTGAAGAAGCTAAAAATATTTTCCTCTTAAATATTATTCTGATTTAGACATAGAATATTGTTCTTTTTGATATAAAGGGGGCATCTAAACGTATTTCATATATACTAGTGATGGCTAATTTCTTTTAAAATTATTGATCTTCAAATGAATATTTGAATTGGACTGTTAAGAAAGAGATAAGCTCTTTTGAGTATCAGACTACACCTTTCTTTATCAAAATATCTTGAATGATTCCCATTCTAGAGAGATTGACATTATTTACATTTTAATTTTGTCTTGCAATGCTATTTTTTCTTAGTTGTATTTCAGAAATAATAACTATGTTTAGGGCCAGGTAGAGGAGGAATTGGCTCGAGGAGTATTAACTCAATATTGGACCAGTGGTGAGTAAGTCAGGCCAGAGACTTACCCTAAGTTACTGACTGATAACTTCTGTGGAATTCAGAATTAAGTGTGGTAGATATGTAAACTCTCAAAAGAAGTGATCAATATTTTATAATTAAAAAGCCACTACCAGATTTTCCTCTAGTCCTTCCCTCCTACTTTTTATTAATAAAAATATTTCACTCTCAGATGTTTAGAGAAGAGTTGTACTAACATTTGCCATGGTTTGCTCCCATTTAAGAAAAACTGAGGAATTAATGCCCTAGTTCTTGGAAATCTAGATGGTCCTTCATTCCTTTAGCATTTCTTTAAAGTTAAAATGAACAAAGACTTTCTCTTCAAGTGTTCATAAGGCAATGAAAGGTTTGTGTTCATTTAGGATTTTTTTCCCCTGAAAATTCATTATGTTTTATTTTGGAGAAGTCAGAAGGACCAGGAAGCTGCCTAGTCCCCTGACTCCCTGCCATCTGTCCATCCGGAGAGGGAGTAAAGGAGTGTGGACTTGCCCTCACAAAGTGGATTTAGCGTGTGGATTTAGATAGGTGAGCGTACCATCTTCATAGGAGTAGAGATGAAATTTGTCCAAACAAGGGAGCCATGAGGCAAGTTCCATTATTTTTTTCTCATCTAACATGGCTGACTAGACTGGTAGCTGTTTCAGATTTTTAATTTGAAGACTATTTCTGTGTTGCAGACATTTTGTAAAGAAAAGTATTTTTCCTCTTTGAAATTTTTTCCCCAAAAATGTAGTTGAATTTATCTTTGTGTTCTTGCAAACACACAAATGGAACGTTGAAAAAAGTGTGGCCCCAAATCAGTGAGGCAACACATTTTGGAAATTCAATTTAATGAAATGTTTATTGTACATTTACCTGGTACAGGTGGTATGTATCATACACATGTGAGTAAGACCTGGTCATTGCCCTCCAAGGGCTCAGAATATAACAGGAAAAAGTGGAAACAGGTATCTAACCAAGCATAAGTACATTAAATTGTTGACTAAATTAAAGGATATAACCTAGGTTTGTTCAAGAAAATTAGGAAGTATCCAAGTGGATATAGCTAATTTAAAACCAAAATGTGTTCCTATCTTCTAAATGACTATTTCCTTGACAGTGCTCATTGATTATTACATTTCATCTTTGAGTTAAAGAAACTGTTAAATAACTGTCCTATCTGTTGTGGATATGGAAGCCACTGGTATTTTTTGTAAAGTGGCTAGTCATGTTCTTTGAGGTTTGCTGTGAGAAGACGGGGTTTCAGAAGGGTATGAGAGGTGAGGTGGAAATGGGAGGGTGAGACTGAGGCTGGAAGGCCAGGGTTAAATATTAACTCTATAGCCAGCACTTATTCTGGTACTATTCTATAAGGAATGGGGGTCGAGGGGATCTTTGAGCAGGAGAGTTACATAATCATGTTTGTGGCTGGAATAATGTCCTGGATGAGATGAGTAGGATGAGGTGGGGAGGGATTCTTAAGAGGGGGGATGATTAGGAAACTTTCATACTTGTTCAAGGGAGCC
Source organism: Theropithecus gelada (assembly GCF_003255815.1). NCBI lineage: Eukaryota > Metazoa > Chordata > Mammalia > Primates > Cercopithecidae > Theropithecus > Theropithecus gelada. The sequence goes on along the minus strand of NC_037672.1, from coordinate 98,710,006 downwards.
ATGGCAGGGTAGGGGGATTGAATCCCATTTGTATTACAAGACCTTTTATAAAATGAGTGTTCACGTTGATTTTAAAACATCTGAATAGTTTGTACTTAAAACGTTAATATCTCTTCCAGTCTTCTTCAAGACAGTAAGATGATTTGTGCAGGGATCCAATTTACATTTCTGCCTGAAGTTCTCATATTTTCCTGTTTTCCCTTTCACTTAGCAGAGAACATTCCACTCATTTGTAATGCAAAAACAGACCGGAGCTTAGGTTTTTTAATACAATGATTTAGAACTCATTTTCTGCTCTCTGGGCAGAGGGGATAGGCCAGCATCAGCTGGGCAAACTGCTAATCTCTCTGGTTTGTCTGTTTCCTGCGGTGGGGGATTTGTCCCTGGGGCAGCAAAGGATTCCCTTAGTGCCTGGGCCTGCCATTTAGCATGTCAGGCAGTTGCCAGGAGAACCCTCTGGCTTTGTTCCTGGATGTGAGAGTGGACTGGTGGCCAAGTTTAAGGTCATGGCAGTCCTTCCCTTACAGCAGCTGACGTCAATTAGGAGAATTCCCCGTGCCTGCACTCTGAGGAGAGTTAGGCAGGAAAAGGAATCAGTGTCTTCTGGGACCTAAAAGATCAGTGTTTATTCTCCTAATGCTGTCATTTGTCACTATGAAGCAGTGTGGCCTTACTTTATATGGAGATAAAATATTTCGTCTGGGGCATTTTGCCCACTTGTGATTTTAGTGGCCAAATCTTTAGGGCCTGTCCTGTGGCCAGAGACTATTTTGGTACCCGGCCCACTGTTGGCAAGTCAGCACATTTCAGTCCCAGCCTGTGGCAGCCACACATCATTTTAATGTCCTTATACTCCTTAATTTCAGCCCTTAGTTAAAAAAGTGATTATATTATAAAAGGTGACTGCATGAGAGCCAAAGTCTTTTGATCTGTTCACCTCTGGTCTTGCAAGGTTGTTCTTGGAAACCCATTTTACAAATGTGAAAAGGGACACTCAGAGGTAGAGTCAGTGTTTGCAAACTTAGCCATAGATCAGAATCACGTGTAGGGCTTCACAAAATACAGACTGCTGAGTTCTACCTCCAGAGTTTCTGATTTAGTAGGTCTGAAGTAGGGCCTGAGAATTTGAATATCTGAGTTCCCAGATAATGATGATGCTCTTGATCTGGGACCACACTGTGGGATGCATTGGTTTAAGAACTTTGACTGAAATCTCGTAGCGGGTAAGCTGAAGACTTTGCTTTAAACAGACATTTATCTACATAGCCTATGCTTAGCTATTATACTATATTGTATACACTATTCTACTTCTGCATTGTAGGGTTAAAGTCTTGGGCTTTCAGTTCCCGTGACTAGAATGTTTTCCTGCTCATTACTGAAGACAACATACAAAGAATAGTGATGCGAAAGGTCCTCAAGAAAGAAGGAATAAATTATTTTGACTGTTGATTATAATGTACTATATTTTAGAAAAAGTGTGTTTCTATAACACAAGCAGGCAGAATGAAACAAAATGCTTGGCATATTTGGGACATTGACTTTATGTATGTAGTTTTTCCCAGAAGAAAACATTCATAGTTATTTTCTTTAGAAGTTCTTAGGGAGTTTACTATAGAAAGTTACTACTGGGACAGTGTATCAAACAAAAAATGTAAGCCGGGGCTCAAAATCAGGTTTCAGTGAGCTGAGTGGTAATGAATACAGTATTCTATTAAGAATAGCTGAACCATAGTAGTTCAGTATTTGTGTATACGAATCAGTAATACTCTATTAACATCAATAAACATGTAGCACTATCTGTGGGAAACATTTGACAGTCATTACAATTACATCATAGTTACATGAACAACTATTTTACTTTAAGACACAGTATACATATCCCTTTTAACATATCCCTTTTATCTTCTCATGAATTGGTACTTTTCACAAATAATGACATATTTAAGCACCTTTGGTAAAGCAATGCCTGTTGTTTTCACAGAAAGGTAAACATCCGCAAGATTGTTATTCTTAAAATTTGAAAACAATCTTTGGCGGTAATAATGCTCTAATTCTTTTGGAGAAGGCTGAAGTATATTAACATCAATACTATCGTGGCTTTAAGAGAAGTGGTGTTTCAGGTAATACTGAAATGCCACCAGATAAGGAAGGAGTATTTTCTTAAGTCCATTAAAGAAAAAATTGTAGATGTTTTCCTTTGTCTACCCAGGTAATTCTCACGTTTTCAATCTCATCTATGTTATACTCATTTTTATACTAATGTTTCCCATCTTATCCATATTCCAACTTCTCATTGAAGTGTTCATAATAATTTCAGACTTCATTGATTTTATTCTCTTTCTGAGTCAGTAACATGTATGGACTGTAATGGGCAGTCTGAAATACCAGTCACTGACTGGTTCTGACCCATGACAAAGTTTTCACTGATCCAGAGTGAAAATTTCATGTTCATTTTAGCGAAAATGCTTTCTTTTTGTGCATAACACTATGGTGACAGTAGATCATAATTTTTTATAGTTTTAGGGGGGATAAACTGAGTTGTTTTTGTTTTAAAACTAACATTTATTAGGTTCTTGTGGAGTTTTTTTTTTTTTTCTTGTTTACTATCATAAACACTGTACTTTTTAACTCTTAAGTGTTCACACAACCCTGTGAAAAAAGCATGTTATCAGCTCCATTCTACAAATGAGGAAACTAAAGCTCAGTGAAATTGTGTATCTTACTATGGTTACACAGCTAGATAGTGCCAGAATTGGTATTAAATCCCAAGCAGTTCAACTATGTCTATTTCTGTTTTATTTGGGGGTGGAGGTTAATTTTACAGGTTTAAGAAATCATTAAATCTGGAAGTAACCATATATAACATAACATTAGCTGTATTGTCCTGAATAATATTTTTGTTTCATACTGTTATCCTACTAAAGGTTAAACATCTGAGGACATAAACTTGCATCATGGCTTTGTGGATATTGTTCTATTTAAAAACAATTTTAGTATAAATGCACTGCTGATTTATATATAGTAAATTATAATAATAACATAATGGAAATATACGAAAACCTCTAGAGTATGTGTTTATATATGTGTGTGTTTCTTTGTGTAAGTGTAACCACTTCCATAGCAGTTATCTTTTTAGTCTGTTCTGTTTTCCTGAATTTGTTGATTTTATTGATTTCTGTCTTCTTAGTGGAGTGTTTTGGACACAGAAACGTGAGATACTTGACGAATACACATGTCTGTTTGGAAGTTGTTTCTTACAGAAGAATCTGTGGTTTAATTAGTGGATTTATAAAAGAAAAAGAATATAAATTCTGATGCAGCTACTTTACTATTTTATAAAGTTACTGTCTTGGTATATAAAGTGTAATATTATTTAAAAATATAAACTAAAAGCTTTTAGTTCCATACCTCGCTAATGGAAAATGTATTACCGAGAGAAGGCCTTCAGGCAGTTCAGTCCTGGCTTGTGTTTGACTTGGAGGTCAGATAGCTTGTTCTTCTGTATTTTGTCTGCCTTGCCAGCAGCATCTTTGTGCATTGCCTTATGAAGTAACATGAAAGTCCATGGAATGGTTTGATACCTAAGTCAGTCTGTTGAGGAGGTAGGGAAAAGCCTTCAAAAGAGTTCAGTGTTCTTTTCCTTGTATTAAAACCTAAAAGGTCTATGTAGCAAGCTATATACATATATGTAAAACCATGTCTAAAAGAGATAACACACTCTTAAGTTTCACTTTTAGACTGCTTTCATCATATGAAAATAATGTTTATAGCAAAATGTATTTTGAAAAAGTAGAATTATACTGATTATATGATGATAGAAAAAAAATCTTATCCATGACATAATCAAGTGTTTTTCAGAAATTTTTATAAAAACACATTGTATTTTAATATAAAGAGTAGTAGGAAGAAAAATTTTCGATGGAAATAAGGGAAGCCTCAAATGATTAACCAAGTTTTCTTTTGCTGTTATGGCTCCATTTGTAATGACTTATTTATCTTTATATAAATAGATGTCAGGATCACCAGTTTATTTCACTGCCTTTCTTTTCAGATTCATATATTTTTGTTATATTCAAGATAGTATTATTGTTAGTTTTCTCTGGATTTTGTGATTCATGTCAGACATTTTAATATGAAAAGATATACTTGGAATTCATGAACCTGATTCCCAGAAATGCAGTTATTAACTCTCACAATCTCTGAATGTGCTATCTGATTTAAGATGCCATCTGGTGGTATGCATTTGATACACCTAGTTCTTTTAATTGCTCTCAGAATCACACATCCTATATTGCTTATGAAGAATATTTTTGAAATGACATGCAGACATTTGTTTCCATTTCAAACAAAGGATCGTTTGTGTTTCCCTTTCTGTTTTCTCGAAGTAATATGCGTGTTTGCTTTGGTCTTTGTTAATAAGCATAATCTGATTCTGTCCTACAAAGCATTATAATCAGGCTGCAATTTTCAGAACTCAGCTTTGCTCACAGACGTTTGTAGATATTCAGCATCCTCTTTAAAATCCTAGTTACATATTTTTTCGTTTAATTTTAAAAGGTAAAATTTGATTGGATACTTGGATACCATGTGGTGAATAAGAGATTCTCAGATAATCAAGCATGAAACAGAAATTATTCATTCGAATTCTCTTTCTTATGTTTTAAACATTAAAGGCCAACTCCTTCAAAGGTGGACCTTAGCTTAATCTCAACTACTGCTTTGCCTTCTTCAGGAGATAAGCTGGTAATATTTATTAAATATATATCAAATGTAGGTGAAAGCTAGACATTAAATTGCCTGCATTATTGATATAAAATATCCATTGCACTTGAGACTATGAATTGAGGAAATGTTAAAAATACATGAGATGATTTTAGCCCCTTACAAAATAATTTGTGGCTGGTTAGCTTAGTTTATTAAGGACATGGTGGCAGTGAGCCAACTTACAGACCAATGAGCCAACTTACAGACTTTTTTCCTCCTCTGTAGCCTGTTTAGAATTCTCAGTTTATTTTCAAACTTCTGGGTTCAGCCAGTTTACCCTTAAAAAAAAAAAAATGACAGGAATAAGAAGAGGTGAGAATAGGAAGTGTGATTTAATCTCTGCTGTGCAGGTCACCTGAGGTGTATCACCTAATGACAGTGCAGCAGTAACTTTATTTTCACCCTATCCAACATGGTGTCCACATTAAAATCGTCAACCTCTAAATTAGCATTTTGTGTCTGCCACTTTCTACCGACGTACCACTCAGCAGGATATTCACCTGTTTAAATCTCAGCTTTCTTATTCAGTGGTGTTAGTGTCATACCTGTCACTCAGATAGAGTGAAATGCTGCAACCACAGCACAGATATGCCCACTGAGTAGTAAATTTTTGTTGTTATTGCTATAATTGTTACTATTGGGACCGGTATTGTTGTTACGTATCTGTTATGTCAATTTTTGATTCTAGATGGTTTTGGTGATTAGAAGTATAGACACCTTGTAAAAACTGTATTAATTTGGATAATATAGCTTGCAGTTCCCCTTTTGTGGATGTAAGTAAAGACTGAGAGGGCTGTGCTGTGACAGAGTGTGCAGATAGTTCCTCCTAACCACAGCTGTCCCCTGCTTACCTTTTCTAAATTCCAAGTGAGTTTTAATTGGAAAGAAAATAAATTTTGTTTTCATGAACGTATTTTGCATTATCAGTATATCAATTAGAAAGAAGAAAAAGAAAAATTAAAAATGGGAAATATGAGCTATTATATGTTAGAAAACTAGAGGTAAATAGCCAAATATATGCAAGGGTGGGCTTTGCTCAAGAGTCCCATGTCAAAGTAATAATTTCTTTGATGGTTGAGAATCATTTAGATGTAAATACATTTTCATTTCATGTTTGGGTGATTGACTTTTTAACAGTTCATGGAACTACCAACAAAGTATGCATAATTTGGATTTTACATTTCCCAAATAATATGCAACTTTAGATTGCTTTCTGACATTTAAATCAGAAAAATGTTGCAGGGATTTTCAGTGAGTTTTTCTCCCTTTCATTGGCAACCCTAAACTATTTGGGGGTATTTTGTTCTATACCTCTTTGTCAAAGCTTTCTAGGGTTTCTAGAAAGCTCAGGCTGTCTTTATGACAATTTCTTAGTATGTTTCGACATGTTAATGAGAAAACACTAGGCAAATATCATTTCAGTTGGAGAAATGAAGACATTGTAAGTTAAAGGATCATGTGTCAAAACAATACAATATTGATTGGCCTCAAATATGCCTTTATTCTTTTGTACACTATAAAGAAATTTAAGCTGTTTTTAGATAGGAGCTAATATTTCAGGTTCTGTTTTAAGCAATGAATGAACTAAACAGTAACTCTGGGAGATAGGTGTTCTTTGGATATCCATGTAATAGATGAGAAAATTGAGACATGGAAAGGTTTACAGAGCTTGCCCAGGGCCGTAGACATAGGGTGTCCACAGCCTGGAGTTCTTGGTTCTAAGGCCATGGTCTTTCAATTAAAATATTACTCAAGGCCAGGCAGTCTGGTTCCAGAGCCCAGTGTCTTATGAGGCAGGGAAGGTGGCCATAAAACATTGATTAAAATATTCTTGAATAGGAATTTCTCCTAATATTCTCCACTAATGTTTTCAAACAAGTTTCTAATTGACACAATGTTTGTAAGCATCAAATTATTCCTTCAACATCATGCAACCTATAAAGAAGGCATGCTACAGCTAGTGAAGTTAGTGAGGTGAAGTTAAAAATTAGAATGTTTGAAGAGGTAGTCAATATTTTTTTTATTTTATTTTTTTTTTTTTTTAATTTATTTATTATTATTATACTGTAAGTTGTAGGGTACATATGCATAACGTGCAGGTTTGTTACATATGTATACTTGTGCCTTGTTGGTGTGCTGCACCCATCAACTCGTCATTTACATCAGGTATAACTCCCAATGCAATCCCTCCCCCCGCCCCCCTCCCCATGATAGGCCCCGGTGTGTGATGTTCCCCTTCCCGAGTCCAAGTGATCTCATTGTTCAGTTCCCACCTATGAGTGAGAACATGCGGTGTTTGGTTTTCTGTTCTTGTGATAGTTTGCTAAGAATGATGGATTCCAGCTGCATCCATGTCCCTACAAAGGACACAAACTCATCCTTTTTTATGGCTGCATAGTATTCCATGGTGTATATATGCCACATTTTCTTAATCCAATCTGTCACTGATGGACATTTGGGTTGATTCCAAGTCTTTGCTATTGTGAATAGTGCTGCAATAAACATACGTGTGCATGTGTCTTTATAGCAGCATAATTTATAATCCTTTGGGTATATACCCAGTAATGGGATGGCTGGGTCATATGGTACATCTAGTTCTAGATCCTTGAGGAATCGCCATACTGTTTTCCATAATGGTTGAACTAGTTTACAATCCCACCAACAATGTAAAAGTGTTCCTATTTCTCCACATCCTCTCCAGCACCTGTTGTTTCCTGACTTTTGAATGATCGCCATTCTAACTGGTGTGAGATGGTATCTCATTGTGGTTTTGATTTGCATTTCTCTGATGGCCAGTGATGATGAGCATTTTTTCATGTGTTTGTTGGCTGTATGAATGTCTTCTTTTGAGAAATGTCTATTCATATCCTTTGCCCACTTTTTGATGGGGTTGTTTGTTTTTTTCTTGTAAATTTGTTGGAGTTCTTTGTAGGTTCTGGATATTAGCCCTTTGTCAGATGAGTAGATTGCAAAAATTTTCTCCCATTCTGTAGGTTGCCTGTTCACTCTGATGGTAGTTTCTTTTGCT